>NW_026867605.1:599359-899359 GCF_020745735.1 Hemiscyllium ocellatum
AATACTGATGCACAATATTCAATTAGTATCTCCCTTATTTTCTGTGGCTCCACGCAAAGGCCGCCTTGCTGACCTTTGAGGGGCCCTATTCTCTCCCAAGTTACCCTTTGTCCTTAATACATTGGTAAAACCCCTTTGGATCTCCCTTATTCTATTTGTCAGAGCTATCTCATGCCCTGTTTTGTCCTTCCTGATTTCCCTCTTAAGTATACTCCTACTTGCATTATACTCTTCTAAGCATTCACTCGATTACTCCTATCTATACCTGACATAGGCTTCCTTCTTTTTCCTAACCAAACCCTCAATTTCTTTCATCATCCATCATTCCGTATACCTACCAGCCTTCCCTTTCACCCTGACAGGAATATACTTTCTCTGGATTCTTGTTATCTCATTTTGAAGGCTTCCAATTTTCCAGCCGTCCCTTTACCCGTGAACGTCTGTCTCCAATCAGCTTTCGAAAGTTCTTGTGTTATACCGTCAAAATTGGCCTTTCTCCAATTTAGAACTTCATCTTTTAGACGTGGTCTATCCTTTTCCATCACTATTTTTAAACTAACAGAATTTGGTCGCTAGCCCCAAAGTGCTCCCCACTGACACCTCACTCACCTGCCCTGCCTTATTTCATTAGAGTAGTTCAAGTTTTGCAACATATATATACTGAATCAGAAAATTGTCTTGTACACACGGAAGAAATTCATCTCCACCTCAACATTGAACACCATGGCAATCCCAGATGATTTTTGGAAAGTTAAGATCACCTACCATAACTACCCTATTGTTCTTACAGATAGCTGAGATCTCCTTACAAGTTTGTTTCTCAATTTCCCTCTGACTATTGGGGATGTGTAATAAAATTCCAATAAGGTGATCACCCCTTTCTTATTTCTCAGTTCTACCCAAATAACTTTCCGGGATGAATTTCTGGGAATATCCTCCCTCAGAACAGCTGTAATGATATCCCTTATCTAAAATGCCATTCCCCCTCCTTACTTTCCCACCCATTCTATCCTTCCTGTAGCATTTGTATCCTGGAACATTAAGCTGCCAGTCCTGCCCATCCCTGAGCCATGTTTCTGTAATTGCAATGAGATCCCAGTCCCATGTTCCTAACCATTCCCTGAGTTAATCTGCCTTCCCTGTTAGGCCTCTTGCGTTGAAATAAATGCAGTGTAATTTATTAGTCCTACCTTGTCCCTGCCTGCCCTGAATGTTTGACTCTCTTCTGTTCTCAGCTGTGCCCGTTTCAGATCAATCTCCCAAAATCCTCCCTGTGATTGTTACCACGTCCCATCCCTGCATTCCTCCAAATCCCTGTAAAGTCCTCCCATTCCTAAAACCCACCCTGTATCTGTTACCTGTCCCAGCTTCCACAACTCTCCCTATCTCTGAAAGACACACCCCTGTCCCAGTTACTACAGCCCGCTGTATCAATAAATTCCACTAGTCACTATAATATCAGAGTAAGGTGTGAAAGCAGGAATACTGCACTGGTTTAGATCATCAGTCGTGATCATATTGAATGGTGGGACCGACTGTGTGGTCAAATGGCCGATACCTGCTCTTCTTTCCTGTGCTTCTCTATAAACTTATTGTATCCATAATCTCCTTCAGTGCCCACAGTCATCCCAATTTTGTAAACCCCTTCAGTCCCCTGTTGCACTTTGGCTCAATCTAACAACGTACTTTCTTCTATGTGTGAGCCCAGCCCTGCGTGCTCTTTAAATAAAGCAATAGGAGAAGATATTCAATCTTACACTTTTAGTTTTATTCTAGCAGTAAGTGGATAAAGTATACAGAGCTCTGGGTATAAACCTTTCTGTCCCTGATAAACTCCAAAGTAAGTCAGTTCACAAAGAACAAAGACACATTCCTGCCACTGACACAGTCTTTTATACCACACAAAACATCATACCATCACTCAAGTGAGATTGTCTTCTAACTGGCTGTTGCTCTGACTCCCTTCCCCGCCTCCTCGCATTCCTGGATGTCCGATCCCACGTGACCCTCTCTTGTCTCTGAAAAGGAGCACCACGCGGCCTCCTTTCAGGTGCGAAACGGCAGACTCGCACTCTTCCGGGGCATGAAACGGCTGATCACGTGACCTACTGGCACTCTTCCGGAGCGCGAAACAGGGAGACCACGCGACCGCGACCGCCCTCAGAGCATCACATGATCATCCTCTGCGCACGCATCAGAGGACCACGTGACCTCTGAACGCCGAGGACACGCCCACTCGCAGTCAGATTCCATTCTACCGATAAGCCACATATATATATATATATATATATATACACATATATATATATATTTACAACTCGCCCTTTTGTTCTCATGAAAATGAGACCAACAAACCAGTTTTATGCATCACATTCGCTCTCCGATGCATAGTCTTCCCCTCTAGCCAGACCCATGGTTTCCATCTCCATCTGTAACATCTGGTAGGGCGGGGGAGCCTTCCCTTCAATTGCTGTAATAGTTACCCTGTTCAACAAAGATCTGATACAGGGGATACAACAACATGCACACAACACGAACACAATGGTCATACCAACGAGGGACATAAACACAGACACAATTAATCCTTTCCATTTTCCCACCCAGGAATCGAAAATGCCTCCTAGAGGGTTGTCAATACCTGAATGCTCATGCATTTCTTCAGACAAGGTTCTTAATCCTTCCAGGGCTCTGGTTACCTAGCCATCAGGTGCTGTATTGTTGGAGATGAACGTACAACATTGATCTCCAAACATAGAGCACATTCCCCCCTTTTCTGCCAACAACATATCTAAGGCCATTCTATTTTGTACTGTAATCAATGGAGGTCCCTGCCAGTTGTTCAGTGAGTCCCGCCACGGCGTCTCTAGTTCTATTGGCTAGCCTGAGTACATTGTAATATACATAATTAATTTGATCAACGTTTTTATTCGGCGTAACTCGGAATAAAGCACTAATTTTTGGGAGATTCTCAACTCCTGTTGCTACCTGGTCTACCAATTTATATTCATCAGGTACGCCCGCGGGGAACCCCTATTACAAAATAAAAGCTCTCGTCATCAATTCCACAGTAAATCTGTACCTTTTCAGAACCAGGATTAATGTCGAATCTTGTCAGGGTTAACAAGAGTGGATTTTTTAGCTCTGAGGAATGGTTGGGTTGCCTGTTTGTCAGGCTCACATGGTCTCTAATCTCCCATCTATTATCCAAGGGTGACGACTTCTTATGTGTCCACTGTACCCCAGTCCATGTTACTACATTATCCCACTACGGGCATGGTTCATAGTAAATAGTGTAGAAACAAAGATATACATCATACTCCGTCCAGTTCCCTGTATTTTGGCCACAGTCAATTACTTGACATAAGTCAAACTGGTATATTGCATCACGCTTTTTATCATATCTAATGTGTACCCGGCTCCCCGCCTCCTTAACAGTTGTCTATCTCTTGTCCTGTTGATCTCTTATTCCTGGGACTCTCTACCTCGTCTGTGTGTTTGTCCCTCACGGTTGATGCCCTTATTAACAGTATCATAACACTTATACATAAATATATAAAAACTCCCAACCTTAACGGCCTAGGATAATGTGGGCTAGTTACTAAAATAAACATAATATTAGTTACACCAAAATTAATAGTTTAAGACCCTTCTACTCTTTTTCTGTTCTTATTTGTTCTCGAGTTCTATTTGTTCTAGTGGGCGGCACTGTGGCACAGTGGTTAGCATTGCTGCCTCACAGCGCCTGAGACCCGAGTTCAATTCCCGACTCAGGCAACTGACTGTGTGAAGTTTGCACATTCTCCCCGTGTCTGCGTGGGTTTCCTCCGGGTGCTCCGGTTTCCTCCCACAGTCCAAAGATGTGCGGGTCAGGTGAATTGGCCATGCTAAATTGCCCATAGTGTTAGGTAAGGGGTAAATGTAGAGGTATGTGTGGGTTGCGCTTCGGCGGGTCGGTGTGGACTTGTTGGCCGTAGGGCCTGTTTCCACACTGTAAGTAATCTAAAAAAAGTTCTCGTTGGCCGTTCTGTGGCTCCAATGGTACCAAGTGTCTCCTTTCCCTTGCAGTCGAACCGCATGAGATGTCCTTTCCACCACCTTGTAAGGTCCTGTCTACCGTGGCTCCGACCATTGTGGTGGATGGCGCCTGCCTCTGTAGGTCCCCCTTTTCCGATCCAACCTGTGTAGAGAAAGCTGAGACCAAAGCTGTCAGTTGATCATAAGAAGGTTTGTACCTTATAGATCTCCTCCTCCCTCTAACATCTGTATTCCAGCTCCTGGTCCCGGCAACTGCTGCCCTGTGGTTAGCTCGTACGGGGTAAACCCTGCAATACAGTTTACTGAGCTTCTAATAGACATTAAGGCTAAAGGTAGGGCATCCACCCAGCTTAACTTCATTTGTGCACACACTTTTCCTATTTCCCTTTATGGACTGGTTCATTCTCTCCACTTTTCCCTGTGCTTGAGGATGGTACACCGTTCCAAACGCGTGTTTCAATCCAAAAGCTGCTTCTGGTTCTTACAGGTCTTTATTCTTAAAATGTGTGCCATTATCTGACCTGACTTTCTTTGGAAACCCATGCGTTGGAATATATTGGTTTATCAAAAATTTGATCACTGTCTTTGCATCTTCCTTTTTCGCAGGTATCACTTCTGGCCAACCAGTGTATGCACCACTGGTACCAAAAGGTACCTGCATCCCTTTACTCTCTCTACCATGTCAGTGTAGTGAATCATTATTTCCTGACCTGGCAGTCTTGGAGAGGGAATTCTCCCTCTTGTGGTTTCACTGTTGCTTTTACATTATATTCTAAACACGTTTTACATTCTCTGATATAATTTTCACTCATTGCCTGTAGTTCAGCCAATTGGGCTGATTCTTTGCCTGTCACTTTTCATTTCAACACTTCTTCAAATCCATCACTTGTCTGTCGCCTCACTGCCTAGGCTGCTTTAAGTCTTCAGTTGGATGTCTGTAACAGCAACCATCTGTGAATAGCACTTCTTCAGGGTCTACAAATTGCCTGTAAATCTGTCCTAAATTTGGCGTCTCTCTGTGGCCTTTCCCCCACACATGTGTAGCTCGCCTTCTCCCGTGTTTAGCAGCCATGTTAATTCCTTCATTTGTGAAAATTTTATGTGGTGCACTCAGGATTTTCTCTAACCTGATCTGCGGCAGTGGCGTCATTGTAAAGACTGTTGAGTTCACATAGGCCACTATACTATGTGTCGTTAGTGAATGTTCTATGACTATATGTGCTACCTTTTGGAGAATCTTTACTACCCCTGCTGCATGTCTTGTACATGGCGGGTGTCTGTCCTCTATTGGGTCAAGAGAAACACTTACATACATCAGCACCTGCCTGCCTCCCCCGTTCTCTGTAAAAGAACACCATTTATTGTGTGTGCGTTTTAACAAATAGAGTAAAAAATGGCTCTTTGTAATCCGGGACCGCTAAATCAACAGCCCGTTTAAGAGATATAAAACTTTCGTCTGCCTCCGTGGTCCACTGCAAATGGGTCGACTAATTTCTCATGCCTTGCTCATTTACCATGACCCTTAGAGGGAAATTAAGCTCCCCATATGAGGGAAAAAAAATTCTACTGTATCCTGACAACCTAAGAAATGAGAGCATGTCTCTTACAGTGACTGATTTGGCATGATGCAGAATGGAGACACACCTGTTCCCTACCAAAAATAACTCTACCCAAAAAAAGACACCGTTCATCTGCATCATTGTAACTTAGCCCATGAAACTTTGAAACCGACGTTACACAAGAGTAACAGCAACGACTTTGTAGCTGACAAACAAGAAACATGATCAGGTGGCGCCAAAAGAATTTCATCCACATAGTGGATCAATACCACCTCGTCTGGGAGCATCATATCCTTCAGCTGCTGTTTCAGTACCTGATTAAACACCCCAGGGACTCTTGTATAACAAGTTGTTGTCATTCATTGGTGAACGAAAAAATGTCCCTTAAATGATCAGCTAGAGGCAAACAGAAGAACGCGTTAGCCAAATCAATGCACGAGAACCACTTATGGTCAGGGGTCACCACAGACATCGCAGTGCAGGGGTTTGGGACTGGAACTGTTGGAGTAGAAACGACACTGTTGATCCGTCTAAGATCATGCACCATCCTATATTTGCCTGTATTCTGCTTCTCTACAGGTAAGATAGGAGTGTTCCAGGCTGACTGAGAGGTTTCTAGCATCACTGCTGCTACCAATCCTTCAATCGTGTCGGCGATGCCGGCTTCAGCCTTTGGTTTGTGTGGGTATTGTCTCTGCCAAATCGGAGTGTGGTCTATTAGCTCGAATGTGATTGGTGTGACAACATACACCACACATTCCAGGTGTTGATTGAATGCATGCAAATAGATTCTATTGTCATCTGTCGTCATATAGGGTCACATGAAGGGCATCTGCAGGAGGAGCATAGGGATGCAGCATCTGAGCCCAGGGTCCCCATTGGTTATATAAAGACTGTATGCCGTTATTCTGCCCTTCCTCAGATTCAAGGAGTCCCCAGTATATCTGCCCACTGCTCTTGGTGATGTGTCTGGTGATAATATCATTTGGGGTCCAGAGTGAATCATTGACATGGAAGGTGCAGTGGGTGTTGTGCAACTAACTCTGGAACAGTTGGAATGGTATGAGATGTGTGAAGAAGCTATACCGCATTTCACATTGGCAGTGCATCCTGAATATCAGGCCAAAGATCTGGGACCTATGTCCAAACGCTTGATGGAGTTAACTGATTGGGGTTGGACACTATTACCCGGCTTGCAATATTCACCCTAGTCAAGGCTTATAGACTTATGCACAGAACAACTGACAAGGTGCTGCTGGAACATAGGAAGATTGAAAGGTTTCAAGGTAGGGAAAAGACGGACCATCCACAGGCTGCAGCAATGCTTGATACACTACCGGATGCCTTGTGGTCAACAGGTTCGACGGACGTTGGTTACTGCAAACACGCCGCACCAATCACATTTGAGTTAATAGACTACACTCCGATTTGGCAGAGACAATGCCCACACAAACCAAAGGCTGAAGCCGGCATTGCTGAAACGATTGAAGGATTGGTAGCAGCAGGGGTACTAGAACCCTCTCAGTCAGCCTGGAACACTCCTATCTTACCTGTAGAGATGCAGAATACAGGCAAGTATAGGATAGCGCATGATCTGAGACGAATCAACAGTGTCGTTTCTACTACAACAATTTCGGTCCCAAACCCTCACACTGCAATGTCTGTGCTGACCCCTGACCATAAGTGGTTCTCGTGCATTGATCTGGCCAACGCGTTTTTCTGCGTGCCCCTAGCTGATCATTTAAAGGACATTTTTTCGTTCACCTATAAAGGCCAACAACTTCGTTATACAAGGGTCCCTCAGGGGTTTATTTTGTCACGGGGGTGTTTAATCAAGTACTGAAACAGCAGCTGAAGGACCTGGTGCTCCCAGACGAGATGGTATTGATTCAATATGTGGATGACATTCTTTTGGCGGCACCTGACCATGTTTCTTGTTTGGCGGCTACACACTCGTTGCTGTTTCTCTTGTATAACGCCGGTTTTAAAGTTTCACGGGCTAAATTACAATGCTGCAGACGAACGGTGTCTTTTTTAGGCAGTTATTTCCAGTAAGGGAACAGGTATGTCCCCACCCCATAGATCTTCTATTCTGCATCATACTAGACCAGTCAATGTAAAAGACATGCTCTCATTTCTTGGTTTGACAGGGTACAGTAGACAATTTGTTCCCTCATATGGGAGCTTAACTTTCCTCTAAGGGCCATGGTAAATGAGCAAGGCATGAGAAATTTGTCGGCAAATTTGCAGTGGACCACGGAGGCAGGCGAAAGTTTCACATCCCTTAAACAGGCCCAAACGCGGGCTTCTGATTTAGCGGTCCCCGGATTGCAAAAAGCCATTTTTCCTTGATGTTTCTGACAAAGCACACACAATAAATGATGTTCTTTTCAGAAAAATGGTTGGCAGGCAGGTGCTGATGTATGTAAGTGTTACCCTTGACCCAGTAAAGGGCGGCAAAGAATCAGCCCAATTGGCTGAACTACAGGCAATGAGTGAAAAGTATATCAGAGAATGTAAATCGTGTGCAGAATATAATGTAAAAGCAACAGTGAAACCACAAGTGGGAAAAATTTCCTCCCCCAAGACTGCCAGGTCAGGAAATAATGATTGACTACACTGACATGGTAGAGAGAGTAAACGAATGTAGGTACCTTTTGGTACCAGTGGATGCATTCACTGGTTGGCCAGAAGTGATACCTGCGAAAAAGGAAGATGCGAAGACAGTAATCAAATTTTTGATAAACCAATATATTCCAACGCATGGGTTTCCAAAGAAAGTCAGGTTAGATAATGGCACACATTTTAAGAATAAAGACCTGCAAGAAGTAGAAGAAGCTTTAGGACTGAAACACGCGTTTGGAAGGTTGTACCATCCTCAGTCACAGGGAAAGGTGGAGAGAATGAACCAGTCCATAAAGGGAATAATAGGAAAAGTGTGTGCACAAATGAAGTTAAGCTGGGTGGATGCCCTACCTTTAGCCTTAATGTCTATTAGAAGCTCAGTAAACTCTATTACAGGATTTATCCCGTACGAGCTAACCACAGGGCACCAGTTTCTGGGACCAGAATACAAATGTTAGAGGGAGGAGCCTCTATAAGGTACAAACCTTATTATGATCAACTAACAGCTTTGGTCTCAGCTTTCTCTAGACAGGTTGGATCGGAAAAGGGGGACCTACAGAGCCAGGCGCCATCCACCATAGAGTGGGTCCTGCTGAAGGTGATCAAACGGAAATGGTCGGAGCCACGGTAGACAGGACCTTACAAGGTGGTGGGAAAGACATCTCATGCGGTTCGACTACAGGGAAAAGGAGACACTTGGTACCATTGGAGCCAGTGTGCGGCCACAGAACCGCCAACGAGAACTCTACAACAAATAAGAACAGAAAGAGTAGAAGGGTCTTAAACTGTTAATTGTTGTATAACGAATATTATGTTTATTTTAGTAATCAGCCCGCGTTATTCCATGCCGTTAAGCTTGGGAGTTTTCACTATTTTATGTAGAAGTGGACAAACACACAGACGAGGTAGAGAGTCCCAGGAATAAGAGATCAACAGGGCAAGAGATGGACAAATGTTAAGGGAGCCGGGTAGACATTCGACATGATAAAAAGTGTGATACAATATACCAATATACCCGTTTGAGTTAGATCAGGTAATTGACTGTGGCCAAAATACAGGGAACTGGACGGAGTATGATATATATCTTTGCATCTACATTATTTACTATGACCCATGCCCGTCGTGGGATAATGTAATAATATGGACTGGGGTACAACGGACACCTAAGAAGTCGTCACCCTCGGATAATGGATGGGAGGTTAGAGACGATGTGAGCCTGACAAAGGGGCAACATGATCAACTCTCAGAGCTAAAAAATCCACTCTTGTTAACCCTGACAAGATTCAACATTAATCCTGGTTCTGAAAAGGTACAGATTTACTATGGAATTGATGACACAAGCTTTTATTTTGTAATAGGGGTTCCCCTCATGAATATAAGTTGGTAAACCAGGTAACAACAGAATTTGAGAATCTCGCAATCATTAGTGCTTTTTTCCCAGTTACGCCGAATAAAAACGTTGATCAAATTAATTATGTACATTACAATGTACTCAGCTAGCCAATAGAACTAGAGACGCCGTGGCGGGACTCTAAACAACTGGCAGGGGCCTCATTGATGACAGTACAAAATAGAATGGCCTTAGAAATGTTGTTGGCAATAAAGGGGGGAATGTGCTCTATGTTTGGAGATCAATGTTGTACGTTCATCCCCAACAATACAGCACCTGATGGCTCGGTAACGAGAGCCCTGGAAGGATTAAGAACTTTGTCTGAAGATATGCATGAGCATTCAGGTATTGACAACCCTCCAGGAGGGATTTTCGATTCCTGGGTAGGGAAATGGAAAGGATTAATTGTGTCTGTGTTTATGGTCCCTCGTTGGTTGGAGTTCGTGTTGTGTGGATGTTGTTGTATCCCCTGTATCAGATCTTTGTTGAACAGGGTAATTATTACAGCAATTGAAGGGAAGTCTCCTCCGCCCTATCAGATGTCACAAATAGTGGTGGAATCCATGGACCTGGCAAGAGGGGAGGACTATGCGTCGGAGAGTGAATGTGACGCATAAAACTGGTTTGTTGGTCTCATTTTCATGAGAACAAAAGGGGGAGTTGTAAATATATATATATATAAACTTAACTTACCTGGACAACTGATGATTTTCCTGATGAAGGGCTTATGCTCGAAACGTCGAATTCCCTATTCCTGAGATGCTGCCTAACCTGCTGTGCTTTAACCAGCAACACATTTTCAGCTGTGATCTCCAGCATCTGCAGACCACATTCTTTACCTGGAAAATTGAATTGTCGTGCCTGGGGGCGTGTCCTCGTCTCGGAGGTCACGTGGTCCGCAGATGCGCGCGCAGAGGCTGATCACGTAAGGTTCCGCGATGCTGGCGCGATCACGTGGTCTCCCTGTTTCGCGCTCCGGGAGGTCACGTGATCGGCCGTTTCGCGCCCCGAAGGTGAGCGACACTGCCGTTTCTCGCTCGAAAGGAGGCCGCATGGTGGTCCTTTGTCTCCGAAAAATGGAAGGTCACGTGAGGTCGGACAGCCGGAAATACGAGGAGGCGGGGAATGGATTCGGAGCAACAGCCAATGAGAAGACAGTTTCACTTGAGTGATGGTGTGATGTTTTGTATAGTATAAAAGACTGGATCAGGGACAGAGAGAGATCTTTTTTCTTTGTGAACTGATTGACTTAGTAGTTTGTCAGGGACAGAAAGGTTTAGACCCAGAGCTCTGTATACTTTATCCACTTTGTGTTAGAATAAAACTATAAGTGCAAGATTAAATGTTTTTTTCTTATTGCTTTATTTTAAAGAGTACACAGGACTTCGCTCATACATAAAAGATAATAAGTGTGTAGATTGAGCCTAAAGTCCATCATTGGAAACATTTACAACATCATTCAGAATAAGCTTGTTTTCACTTGAATCTTCAGGTCGGGCTTCGAGATGTAAGTTGGACATTCAAAAAACAGGGCAGATATTGCACAACACCAAGTTTCACTCCAATAAATTTCGTTGAAACCACATGTTTTCGATGCGCTATTCCTTTGCCAAGTTCAGGAGATTTCACCATGAGGAAGGAGCAGCATTTCTAAAGCTGTGATTTCAAATAATCCTGCTGAACTTTAGTACAGTGTTGTGTAACTTCTGACCCTATTCACCCCAATCCAACACCGGCATCTTTCCAACTTCACTGTTAGAAAATATGGGCTGCAGATACGATAATATTTTTTCAATTCAGGTGCCGTTAATGTTTTTGAATGGTTCACAATGAGAGCTTGTAGCTAATATTTGCTTATCTCTTTGGGAAGAGTCATACTGTATTTATAACGTGGACATGAAGTCAAATTCTGCATAGAATTTAACTGCACTGCTAAGTGGCTCTCATTCACGATATCATGATTTTATTGTAGCAGAGGAGCCGTCAGTGCAAATATGGAAGTAGGGGAACACCAACTCAGTACAATAGGGTAGACTACGACACTTTCCAAATGTTTTTAAATCAGGATAATCAATTTTGACAACACCAGCGAGGAATTCCCTCTGATCTTTATTAACGTTAGACCAAGAAATGTTTTAGTGCGGTTGCATGATGTTAATTGTGACGGTTCTGTTCCTTTAATAAGGTTATGCTATCCTTGGGTTTCTTTCAAACGTTGTAATCAAGGCAGAATGTCGATATGTCTGGAAGGGCTTCTTACAATTATAACATGGGAATGGGCTGTTCGCCCAGCTCAGATATTATTTTTTCCAGTATGATTTAATTTTAGCTGTTAGACAGAAAAACTGTTTGCAGCAGATAACCTGCTGCAGTGAAAACAGGTTGCATGCTTCCGAAAATGTTTCTGGCCGGATTCTTCCCTATGAAATCTGTCCATCCTGTAAAACATGCTTTTACATTTACTACGTAACATTTGTCAACTTGGCTGCAAAAAAAAAGTCAGCTTGCGCAAAGTGAGCTACTTGACTGGGCAATGGGCAATGCGTTGCCGAAAACATATCTGTGACTAGGAAATGTCATAGTCTGCAATCACTGAGGCTACAGGTTCCAGACCTAGAATAACTGTATGCCATCCATGAGGTTGAGGGGTGAATGAAAATCATTCTCAATTTTGAGAATTGCGACACCATAGTCATGAGTGGGCCGGCAAATATTGAACGTCCAGGTTGTTCAGGAGTCCCTTGAGATAATCTAGGTCACGAATTCGTTTCTTGGTTTGGAAACTTGAGATGTTGATGACATATCAGAGGAGTGAAGACTGATCCATATATTTCACCGCTGAATGGGAAGTAGGAAGAAGCAAAAAAAAAGTATTTCTGAAAAACTCAGCAGGTCGGCAGCATCAGCAGAAGAAAATTACAGTTAATGATGCCTGTCAAGTTACCATTCTTCAGAACTAAGATCCGTGTCATTGCATCAGTCATTTTGGCTTTTCTTTTGTTTTTGATTTTTGACACCCGCAGGTCATTCAGCTTTATTTTCTAAATTCAGAAGAATGGTGAACATGCTGAACTGATGAAGGATGCTTCAGATGGGTAACACGGTTGCCATTTCCAGTAAATAAACATATATTTAGAACGCCATGTCAATATCCCTGCTGCCTGGTGGTTTGGACGAGGCTCGACACCCATAAGAAGGCAGCCCAGAGTTGAACATTTCCATTTGATTCAGGTACATGTATGGTGGATGTCGCAGGAGTGTTGCATCTGGTTAAACCACTCGTCTTCCTATAAATCAGAATTTATTGACACATCACTGAAGGAAAGAGAAACAAAGTAGAACAGAATATAGAATAACAACTATTCGATAACCATATCGACATTAGATTTCCCGCAATTTAAAGCGGTTTCAATTTCCTACAGCATCCCATAAATACATCACTTGGTGTAAATGGAAGTGGCATTCAACCACAGGTTCTTACCGGAGAGATGTCAGTGAGAGGGACTATCACTCAGTTTCCATTGACTGAAGCGCTTTTCCCTTCAGAAGTTTCTCTCGATCTCCAGCTGAAACCAAAAAATCAAACTGCAAAATACCCGACCGGGACGACTAGCCATTCTCCTTTCATTGTCCAAAGATTACTTAAAAATTAAATTAAAAATATATTCTGACTGATTGAGTCAAGGACAATGAAACTTTGTTAAAGGATGAGCAACGTCATACGTGATCAAGGATGTCAGAGAACAGCTGTAGAAAATGCTCCACGAGGAAGACGAAAAGACAGAGATAGTTCTTCTTTCCTGTACCAATGAGCTGCACAGGAAGTGTGTTGTGGTTCAGACATCGTATTTCCAGCAGCTAGAATGAATGACTGATTCGCTACTATGAGCTGAATCAAAAGCGAATTTAGCAGCGAATGGACGACTCAGACAATAAGTCTAGTGATTGTGAGTGTCGTTTTGATTTCATCCTGAGTGAGTTACCGCTCGGCTCATTGAATCGAATCAGAATCAGAGAATAATGCAGTTGGGATATTCACGTGAGTTTATCAGTTACATTCAGCCTCATTCCGAATGTTTAGACTCTATTATCCAACACACCATCTGATTGGGCCTGAACTCACCCCAACAACCCATCGCCCGATTCATGAAAAGAAACAAATAAAGATAAGTAATGTCAGATGATTGGCAATGAAATTAAAACAAACAAACTAATTATTTCTGAAAATGCATTTAATCTACAGGATGTTTGCCAAAGTATGAAATACATTATTTACCTTTTTAAATAACACATATGCCGACTTTGATCTAATTACATTTGCACAGAATTTTTCATCAGACAATTCAGCCAGGATGAGTCTGCCTTTGCCTGATCAACAACCGTCCCAAATGAACGACGATACTATGTTGTGGGTGACTTTTTGTTTTTTTCTTTGACCGGTTCATTCTCTGAATACCGATTGAATGGAATGAATTAATTTCATTTTTCGTATAATTGATTGCACATTCCATTATATTTGTTGCTGCTTTTTACCTTTCTCTTGACTATTGTTCATTGGGAGCATCACTTCAACATACTTTATCCTCTAATGTCATTCTTCTCAGTTTCAGTCCTCACCCAATATAAAAGGAATGTTCACCCATCGCTAGTCCTCCTTTTCCGTTCTTGCAGTTCCTCATCTGGACAACTTGTTCCATTGTCAGCATTTAATGTTGACGCTCCATTCCTTAGACTTAAAAATCAACTTAATTACTTTTACAATTGGATATTTCGCAGCATTCTTAAGCTGGTCTCTGAAATGCTTTTGTGTCACCACATAAACAAATGTATTTGTGCAACAACTTAAGTTTCGAATCATAAATGCGATGTGTTCAAAGAGAACGAAAGCATTGGAATCCAAATGATAAGCGACATCAAAATAATATAAAATATACATGAGCCAGAGAAGTAGGAAGCAGCCTGATATAGAAAACAGTAAAATGACAGAGGTCTTTCTGCTCTCTATTTCTGGATCATTGTCTACTTTCCTCTGATCCCTGAGTCCCTTCCGCACCTTAATTGTATGGAAGATGTGTTGCACTGTAAGAAAGTTGAGCAAGAGAAGAAAAGCGAATGGTAAAATTGGTGTTAAGAATTTTTCAAAATATTGGAAACTAATCCATTGAGGTTCATGAGAATAACTCTCCTTCGTAGAACAGTACCATGGAACATTGTTGTGATACCTACTAGGTTCAAATCGAAAATAAATAGGAATGTTCTTGAAAAAAAAGAAAATGCATATTGATGCTATAACTCTCATCGCTGTTTTCGCAGTGCAATAATTAGTTTTCATGTGATGAATACAAATGGCCACAAAACGATCAAAAGAAAAAGCGACAGTGAACCAGACAGAACAATCCATGGATAAACGGTTCAGGACATAAATAATAGTATAAACAGGAGTGGTGTCCAGGAAACACCGTGGATAATAGTAGTAATTGAATCGATGAAGGATTACGTCAAATAAAATGAACAGGAAATCTGACGCTGCCATGGCCACCAGATAGCGATTGGTGCAGGTAGAAAGTCCACACTTGCCCCTAGATAGGAATACAATTGCCACTAGATTAACTGTAAGAGAAAGAAAAGGAAAGTGGATTTGAAGTTACCGAAACATATTTTCTGTGCCTGAGCCAGACTCTAACTGATTGGCATCAGCTTAAACATTTTTGTTGTTTGATGTCATATCAAGTTTTAAGATTCTGAAACACAGGAGGAAATTCTGAAATATTCAATTGCATACTTCAAAAAGGAATAGAGGAGAACATGATGAGCATAATGAATGAAATATTTTACTGAGGTAAGCAGCAGTTGATTTTCTCTGCTTTATGTGTTGCCCTGAAAGATTTGAATTCTCCTTCAAACCACAACATCCACACACATGCGCATATAATTGGTAAAACAAATAATTGAATGCTTCATAATGATACTGCGTATTCTTTGAATCTTCCAAAGGCTATTTGCTGCAAAATGGATTTCCTTTGATATCTTGATTTGATTATGAATCAGTTGCAGACCACTGAAAATCTCAGTCACTGAGACCCTCAAAGCCATAACGCAGGTCATATCAGCACGGGTAACTTTCTCTCATTATGACCGAATCGACATTATGCTAACTCGATGGCTTGGAGGAGAACGAACCCAATCAAATGTCTGAAACTGTGTAGCAGTCCTCCCAACCAAGCCTCCTTTGGTCGGTGAAAGAAAAAATCTAACACAGATTCTTTGCCTTTCTGAGTCTCTGGCCCAAGTGGGATAACAGAGATACCACAGCATTGACGATCACTGCAAACCGTGCTATGAACAGCAGGTCTCACTGTAAATCTGTTTAAAAATATATCCAGTGCCTTCATCTCCAAAATGTCACTACGTCATCAGCAGCACCATCGTCATAAAATGATAACAATAATATATTTAAATTAATAGAATGATAGAACCCTGACAGTGCAAATCGAGGCCATTTCATCCATCGAGCCAGCACTGACGTTCCAAAGAGAAACACACCGATACACACTCGCACACACTATCTTTTTTAGCACGCATTTACCATAGAAATCTACACATCTTTTAGAGCCAATTTCATGTCATGATCCATGGCTGCACTCGCACCTGTGACCTTGGCACTGTGTGGAATTATACTACCAAAGACATATGCCAACCAAGGACAAAGGACAAAGGACACTAGCACTACAAATGCCAAATGAAACATCACAGAAGCGCTTCACAGACGGCTCGCAAGCACTGAGGATGTCACCGAGATAAGGGACGAAACGTCTGCAACACAAATGCCCAGGTTGTCGAACAGAACCACAACAACGAGCACCCGAACTACAAATCTTCTCACAAACTTTGAACAAAGTAATTCTCCTGGACGTACGATATGTTAAGAACGTTCCATTTAACCATTAATATTCGGCGGACAGTAAAGGGAATGATGAGAAACGTTGTTTACATCAAAGTTGTTTGAACCAATCTGGGTCACTGCCGCCACACCACTCTCAACACTTCTCCTATTAAAATTCACAACAGTGCAGCATGCAACTTGTTCTAATGTCACAGTTCACATGAAAACTTTAGATCAAATAATTTCAGCAGAGAATATTATAATCGGAAGCTACTGCTCAACACTACTCCCAGCTATCTATCCTTGCAAATATCGTGCCCCCAATCATCCATTGTCTCTGCCACCAAGTATTCAAACCCATCCATGTTGAATTTAGGTTTTCTCCACACAGTGACCTGTTCAACTCAGTTTTTGCTCATGTTGTACCTGTCTCCGTGTGGAGCAAGTCGCCTGAGTGCCAGCAATATCTTTTAGATCAAGAAATTAGAAATACTAAATGTAAAAAAAAATGGTTGTCATAAGCCCCATTTACCGAAAGTAAGCTTGGAAAAGCCAGTGAGAAACCATTCTTGCTCAACAGTTTCTTGAAAAACCAGAATTGGTGCTCAGTGAAACGCCATCACTGTGACCTCCGGCAAACGCTTTCTATACGTTGTAAAGAAAGAGTCAATGCTGCTCATGACTGAGGAGTCTTCTGAAAGACAAACATTTCACTGAAGTCTGAGTAAGGGAGGACACTATCGCTTAACATTGCAATTTAATTTGCTTAAAGAAAAAAATAAACTAAACATCAGTCCAAGCGTGAAAGTGAGTACGACTCAATGCCCTGACTTAGCCAACAGAGATTTTTACAAGACCTACCAGGAACACCAACAGTAGCAAGAATAGTGTAGAATACTTTTGCCACCATTTGCCATGGAAGATGCATTGTGTTGCTTGTAAAAGAATCTCTCCCCTCCTCCTGAAGGTAAAATCTCAGTAATTTCTGTGCATTGGTGATGTGACAATTCAGACACATTATTTTATATGGTGTGCTATATCTACTGGGAAGCTGTAATTAGAACTGCATTATTTTCGAATTATTTTGAACAAACATATTACGACAGATTTATCCTAATGATGCAGTGTGATAAAT
Source organism: Hemiscyllium ocellatum (assembly GCF_020745735.1). Classification (NCBI taxonomy): domain Eukaryota; kingdom Metazoa; phylum Chordata; class Chondrichthyes; order Orectolobiformes; family Hemiscylliidae; genus Hemiscyllium; species Hemiscyllium ocellatum. The sequence goes on from NW_026867605.1 coordinate 616,987, forward strand.
TTAGATTTACTTTCGTATTTAAAAACCCAAGGAACGGATTAACGTGATCATGACCATGAAATGTTCATTGCAATGGTCTTCAAGCAGCAATATCACACTATTGTCTTGCGCATTCATTCCCAGCAATATCCAACTACTTTTAATAATCGTTTCAGAGATGACTATAAATTTGCTGAGACTATTCAGTGACTAACTATAATGTATGTAGAGCACATTGAGAGAGCTTTTTTTTGCTGCACACTGTCAGGCAACACTTCCCTTGTTAATTCAGTCTGTGATGGCGCTGGCCCTTTGACAAAGCTGTTTCCCCTTGTTATTGTTCGACAGGATTAATAATGGCAGAGGTACCAGATTGTTTCAACTCGCTACTTTAACATTGGTTGACATGTACAGCTTAATTCAACAACCAGAGGAGGGCTTTAGTGTTTTTTTGATTAAGTAGTTGTACTAGGAAATGGTAGTGTCCAAATCTCCCAGCTTTCATTGTTATTCTAGTTTGTCTTTTTTTAAAAACTGCTGGTCAATGAACATCTGCTGGGGCGAAAGGGGAGAAAGGTGCGGGATTCAATCGTGCTTTTTTTTTGTCCGACATTATCTCTCTGACATCTTTCCTGTGAGAATCTGTTACATTTTACACCTTTTCCAAGACGACTGCGTGAATTTGGAATAATATCATTAAGGTGTAATAGAATCTGTTAGCTTTTAAAATATGTTAATTTATTGTACATGATACTCTCTTTAGTTCGTAATTCATTCAGTGGTCTGTAAAAGAGAATCTGATTTGTTTCAAAATGAGCGATGTGATCAACTGCTTCTACCATAGAATATCCACATTACGTCTGCAAAAAAACATAGAAAATAAGGATCTGGCCTATCATCTTGAAATGTTTTGAGGGGTCTGGTCTATGCAATTTCCATAAATTAATTGGGGAAAGGCTTTCTGTGACGAACACTCTAATAGAGAACCCGAAGCTGAGACTGACCTCAGCAACAGTTGGAACTTACACTAATTAATACTTACCCAAAAGACAAACAAAACGGAAAATCACGACAGCGTCATAAATTTAACAATAATTTAACGATAAAATGAAACAATACAGAGGAATGCCTTCAACCCAGTGGGTTTCTGGCGTGAAACGTGCACTGTCTGTATTAATCATATTTTATAGCACTTGGCCGACAGCCTTGAACGTTATGACATTTCTCCTCCAGATATTTTCTTAAAAACCTTTTCAGGTTTTCTGACTCTGCTATTTGCATTTAACTTATTTTTCTGAACGGGTGTTTATGGTGGTTGTTTCAGGAATTTGGGACAACATCATATAGTTGGGGTAATCTATAAGGTTTTGGGATAGTTTAAGTTATTTAATATGTTGTACTTTTTTGTGCATGTTTCACTCGTTGATGTTCGAAATGAATTATGTTTTATTTAAAACTGATTATCTGAGCCTGCTCCATCACTTGTGGAGCATCCACTGAGTACCCACTTAAAACAACTGGAACAGTTACGTTCCAGGCTCTTTTCTTGAAACATTTTGAGTGGGTCTAGCCTGGTCCATCTCGAGTTTGTGGCTGTTAGCGTGATTTGTTCAATATTGACAATTTACGCTTAACTTTAATCAAAGGCAGAGAATGGTAGGTGTTTATGCCTTTATAACCGGTATTTCAGATCAGTAATTTTAAAATGTGCTCGGAGCAATAATGACTGTTTCAGTCACTAAAACTTTTCTGGGGGTTAAAGAAGTGACTCGAGGGGCTTTACAAAAGATGAACAAGGAAAAGCTGCTCGTATTGACAGTCCAACGGGAGTTGAACCTGCCATCTTGCGGCAGGTAAGGTGTGATAATTATAGCAATCATTCAGTATTTATGTTTGCTGGAAACGCCCCCAGAATCTTTGAATTTGGCTAAAATTCGATTGAAACCGCAACAGCCTGAATGAGATGAAAAAGGAAAGGAAAGGGCAAAAATTATGAAACCGTTTCCAATGCAGTTAAGTAGAGGAAGGAGGAAAAGAACGAATTGCTTGAGCAGAACGAAAACATTTAAAACAATTTGGGAAAGAACGAACGGAGAGAGAGGAAAGGAAGAAAGAAAAGGAGTTTGAACTTCGCAAATTGGCGGTTCGAAAGTGATATCAGATGAAAACAATGGTGAAAAAGCCTGAAGGTACGTTTTGGTGTGGAAGAAAGTGAGGATGACCAAACTAATAGTTGCAAAATTCTTGGTGGAGATCTGTTTTAACATATTCAGCCTTCATTTGATAAGAAAGACTTCAAAGCCGTTTCCATGTCATTTGAGAAGTTGGCAAATTATTTCAAATAGCCAGTGACCATGTTGGTTTTGTTTTTCAAAATAGAAGTTGTAGTTTGTGATGCGTTGGTAGCACTATCATTGGAGTAATCTAGGAATTAAGAGGAGGTAAAGAAAGCTATTATAGGTACATATGAGCTTTTGCCAGAAGCCGACGGACAATGTTTCAGCAATCTGAATCCTGGTCTAACATATATTATGTTTGAAATGATAAAGAAAATGAGTAGTTTTCATAGAAGAAGAAGGCAATTAAAGTAGAGCAAAGGTACGACTCTGTTAGAGAGACAATATTTTTGGAGGAGATCAAAAATTCACTTCTTGAAGTATAGAGAATTCATGTAGAATAGCAGTGAGTAAGGACGGCAAGATTAGAGGCTGTAATGGCTGACGATTACGTGGTGAAGCGATAAGGGGAGTTAAAACAAGGTCTGATGGTTTCACTGCTCTAAAGAAGGCCACGTGAAATCACAGTGTTGCATTGTTAGAAAAAACATTTGGAAGCCAGATGTAGGAAAACAGGATAAGACAGTGACTTTTGTGGAAGTGATAATAGAAATGACAATGGAAATCAAAATCTGCACAACAACGTGCAACCAATTCGGAGGTTGGTTCGGCATGAGATGCCAGATATTCTTAATCCACAAATTTACGAAGATAAAGTTTATTCACATCGGGCAGGAGAAGTGTATCATGAGGTTACAATGTTAAGCAATACAGAATCCTTTCAATCTTTGAGGTTTATATGCACCTCAGAAATTTAAATGCCAGAAAACACGTTCTTGCAAAGGGAATTCACAGTGAGACAAGAAGCGGACAACTATGTAGACTGAAGTCAGAGTGTCCAATTAATAACTCAGACATTATGGTGGGAGAACTGGACAAACTCTTAGCTCCAGGAGTAAGTGTTATGCTTGCTAATGCTATGGTTGGTTCACAGTCGGAGTCCTCTAAATAGTGGTTGAAAAGCAAGTGCAAAATCACTCAATTGAGATATGTGAGGGTGCTTATGATGGGATTTTTACTGGTTGTATGTTAAGAAGATCACAAAGTCAACAGTTAAAACAGAAGAGATTAAAGAGTACAGATAAGACAGGTGAAGTGAAATTATCAGATACCTTGTCCGATCAAATTTGACATCTCTAGTTCAGAAAGATTAACTCAGTTACAACAAAAAGACGAGGAACTAAACCAATTGTATCAACCGAGATAGTAGATGCATCCAGGTGTGTTATTAACATATGTATCATGACTCAAACGGGAAATGGTGACATATTCAGGCCGATGAGAAATGGGAAGAAGTTGATCAAATCGAATTGCCAGTGGATTAAAGGAAGGAGGTATTGCGGGAACCGAACGAACTACCAGTATGTCCTTTTGGACAAGAAGATTTTTTGCTGGCCTGTACTACACAAGGATGTATGTGACTTTTTCCAGGCATGTCATACATGTCAGGTAGTTCGACAACGAGCTAATTGGAATACAAAAAAAATCTGCTTTTACTCTTTCCCATCAGAGATTCACCAAATCAACCGACCAAGTTGGGTCCATTTCAATTAGTTTTGAATGATGAATGAGGACCGATAAAACTAAATAAGCAGAAATGGAGTTCGAATTCAGAAGCCAAGTATCAGGACGATGTGCCAAACTTTAAGAGATGGTCAAATAACGCACGGAGGTCGGCTAGACGGCACGTGAATGTATCGCAGTGTAGAATGAAACGGTAAGCAGACAATACATCAAAAACCCGTATTTTTTTCAATCGGAGGCAAGGTGTCATTGTTACTACCAGTGATAAGGGAGCCACTGTACACAAGGTTTAGTGGAGTTATCAAGTCGAAATGAGATTGAGTGGTATGAACAATTTGCGAAGGACTCCAGACAGAAAGAAATTTCACACAGTGGATCGTAAGAATATGCCCAAATGCTATGTTCATAATGAAGGAAAACAAAATGAGTCTGAGTTATTTGTTAGAAAACAGAGTAAAGGAACAAGCTCAAAGCCTTCTGAATTGGATATTCCACGAATTAAGCACGGGAACGAAGAAGTCGTCACTTTTTGAGATGACTTACTGAGTTACCTTCCAGTGAAAAATCGAAATGTCCTGAAATAGATTTGGCTATCACATGGAGAGACATGACGTACGAATCTGGGAAGTAATAACCTAATTAGTATAGTTATAGGAAATGCTGCTCTGATCAAACAACATCCTGACGGGCCAACCTGTCTAAACGTCAGCGCAGATTCAAAATAAGATTAAATGCATGCTCTAATCAGTCAAAAATAAAGTGAGTTTCAGCGACTGGCGCTCACCCAGACTAACCAACAGTTACGGGTAGACTATCGCAAAGTCAATGCAGTTACACAGACTTCTGCCTATTATATTCTTTTGTTCGGATGACTGTCGGAAACTTGGGACAAACAACTCATAATTCTGAGTTGATTTGTTCAGAGGATACTGGCCAGTACCTTTGTCCAAAAGAGCGAAACAAAATCTCAGCTTTAGTCTCAACGAATGGAGTATATCAGTTTTAAGACATGCTGATTGGTATGAAAAATGCGTTAACTACGTTTAAAAGTTTAAGAAAAGACGATCATTTCGGATTGCCCAGTTGTGTTGTATATATAGGTGATCTGGTGACTTTTAGTCACACATGCAAGGAACATTTGTAATATGTAATGAAATTGTTCGAACGACTTTGGGGGATGAATTAGTGATACACATAAACAGTGGTGAATTTGCCAAAGCCCAAGTCAAATACTTCGCTTTATTATTGGACATAGACAAATTGTTTCATGAAATGCAAAAACGAAGGTAAATGGGGCGTTTCCCGTAGCATTGGCAAAAAGAAAAAGAGCAGTGCGACAATTCTTGGGATTGAGTGGATTGCATTGGAAGTTCTTATTAAATTTGAACAGTGTAGCTTCACCACTCACTGACGTGCTAAAGAACGCAAATCATTTCAGTCGCTAGCGGATTGTGAGAAGGATGTTTTTCCAGCTTGAAAGGTGTGTTAACAATTGCCACAATATTAACCACACCTACTTATGTGAAGCCATTTAAGCTGGCTGTCGATGTTGTTGTGCATGCCCGTGTTGTGCTCTTGCACGAAGACAACGAGAAGACAGAAATAACTATCAGCCACTTCTCTGCGAATTTGAACATTCATCAGCAGAAATATCCGACTGTTGAGGAGAGTCTTTGAGATTGGTGTGGGCTTTGCGACATTTCAATGTTTTTTGTTACCAGTAAGCATCTGGGACAATCATGTAAACTGATGATCAGTCGTTGATGTTTTTGGAGAAATATAATGACGAAAAGTCCAGAGCGTTTGAATGGATCTTGTTGTTACAACCATTTGATTTGAAAATTGTGCACGTAGCAGTCTGATAAAACGTAATCTCCAAACACAACATCTCATCTTGGATGAGAAATGAAGGCATTTGGTGACAGGAAGAAACAGAAGGAATTAGAATGTAGTAGTCCATGTTTGCATGGCTGTTGTCTGTGTAATGTATGTGTTGCAATGTACGAATAAAGTAAAATTACGAGATGTTAAAAACAAGTCATCTTTGGGTATTGATGGTCCTTCGTTTATTATTTTACGGGGAAAGTGTGACGATCCTGCTCTTTTGAAAAAGGTATTTTGCCCTTGATCTTTTTCGAGCGATCCAAAAGTTAAAGCTTCCGATGTGTCTGAAAATATGGACTTGAAAATGCTTTGGATGGTTGTTTTAAACACTAGTATAATGGAAGGGGAGCGGCCAGTTCTCCCAGTTCAATACGTTTTTTACCGTTTCATTTAGTTTGGTTTCTGGCAAGCAGACTGTTTGAAGAGGCCATTCAAGGTTTTGGTTTGTGTCCCAAAGAGACAGCTCTACGCTGATCCTGTCCCCTCTTCTGCAATCTCTCTCCTGCAAGTACTTGTGTTTCAAATTACCTTTCTGCCCATGTGGCATTATGGGATGTTTCAGAAAAGTGAAACAGCTCTTTGATAAGTTCTGTTTTCGTGTCGGTTGGGATTTCAACCAAATATGTTATTCTTAATTCTGCTTTTATTTGTTCGTGCTTAACAAATTATACTTTGTTTATAATCGCGAGATTTGACCAGCTCTGTCACGCCGAGAATAGTTAGCTTACAATTGCTGAAAACAACAAGAAAACTTCCATTCTGGACTAAATTTTTAAAATGTTTTGAGTATGTTTGTCTCGATGTGTAAATGCCTCCTAGTGGAATTCTGTCCATGTTCTTATTTAGCAAATCCATTTGTTCTTGCACCACGCTGTTGAGATTTCGTACAAACGTCTGCTAGAATTCACTAGGTTCAAAAACTTGAAGATCCGCTTTCTTCAAGGATGGTGGTGGAAATTCCGCGGTGTCGTTCATCTTCACGTTCCTTGGGGCCATCGTTCCATGCCTGGTGTTTTTCCAAAGAGCATCACCTCTCCCTTTGCGAATTCAATTTTGTTTTTCGTAATCCTTCAAACAGCACTGCAAAGTGCAACATGTGATCTTTCCCCAAATAACGCGATATCACCAAGACACCAATATGTATGACACAATCAATCCTGTCACAACACTGTTCAAAGTCTTTAGAATGTGGCTGGTGCGCTCTTCCTTCCAAAGGACAACACTTTGAATTGATAATGCTCATTTGGAGTGACAAACTCCACCCTCTGTGTTCTTTCAGCAAGCCAATTATTGATCCAAACTGCTATATCTCCGACAATCCGATTTCTACGCTTTTTGTACAATAATCTTCTTTGTGGAATCTTATGGAACGTCTTGCTGAAATCTATATCCACCACATCAAGTGGTTTACGCTCATCTATTTGCTTGGTCACCATCTCAAAGAGCTCACTAAGGTTTGTGAGGCACGAACTACCCTTCACAAAAGCGTGTTCACTACCCCAATCAAATTAATATTTTCTAGATAATTATAAATCCTATGTCTTATAACCTTTTATAATACTTTACCAGCGACTGAAGTAAGGCTCACTGGTTTTCAATTACCTGGATTGTCTCTACTCCCCTTCTTGAAAAGGGGAACAACATTTGCTATCCTTCAGTTTTCTCGCACTATTCCTGTAGACAATGACAATTTAAAGATCAATGCCAAAGGCTCCTCCCTGTATTCCCAGAGGATCCTGGGATAAATCCCATCTGGCCCAGCGGACTCATCTATTTACACAATCTGCAGGATCTCTAATGCTTCTGCCTTGCTTAGGCTGAACACTCTCCTGCAACTCTTGGGGTTCCCTTTTGCTACTTTCAGTAATCTCATTGGCTTGTTCTATTTTAGCACATATTTTCCATCAGTGCTTTTCTGCACGAACTGGTACTCTGATTTTACATGTCACATCTTTCAGCAGTGAAGATCCATTTACCCAATGCTTTCTTAACCCGCTGGCAGTGTACGTTTATGTGTCCCACCCCATTACAGAGAGAGAGAAAAAAAAATACCTGAAGCATTTCAACTACTTTCCACTCTCCTATATTTTATTTTTCACCTGTGGGAGGACGATTTGCACATGAACTGAGGGGATAGCAACATCCTGGGCGTGAGGTTTGCAACAGTTTTTGGGAGAGGGGTTTCAGCTAATTTGGTGGTAGGATGGGAACCGAGGCCACGGATGGAAGGTTGGAACAGCTAGAGAAAAGGCAGATACAGCGTACAGAGAATCGCTGAGCAAGGATAGACAGTTCAAAGGGCAAATTAGCAGTCAGTGTGATGTTTTTACTTTTGTCTGCTTTAGCTCAAGAAGTGTCTGGAGTATGGATGATGAACTTGGACCATGGACCAGCTACGATGTTGTGATCATTAAGTAGAGCTGGATACCACAGGGTAAGAAATGGTTGTTGAATGTTTTGGGTTGTAGATGTTGACAAAGTAATAAGAAGGTGGTGAAATAGATGGGAGTGTGTCATTGCTAATCAGGGATAGTCTCACAGATGCAGAAGGGGTCGGTGTAGAGGAGGGATCGTACACTGTATCATTATAGATGCAAGTCGGAAACAGGAAAGGATCAGTAACTTTTTTTGGAGTTTTGAATCGACTTACAAATACAAACCAAGAAACGAAAGAGTAGATTAGAAGGCAGATTTTGGAAAGGAAGTTGTTTTAATATGGATGAAGGCTTCCTGATCTGGATGGTTTGCTTTCGGACGTTTTGTCACCATGACTCGTTAAGAACATCACTGAGCACTTCATCGAAGACTCACACTGATGATGTTACCTCAAATGTTGATGAAAGAGCTGAAAAGAAACTTTGAAGCTCATCGAACTTACACCAATATCGTAGATCATCAGCGGATTAGATAGTGTAGACAGTGAAAGCCTTTTTTTCAGGATTGATGATGCCAGTTTGCACGAGGGGGATAATCTGCAAATTGAGGCGTGATAGATTTAAGACAGATGTCCGAGCCAGGTTCTTTACTCAGAGAGTGGTAAGGGGGTGGAATCTCCTACCTGCCAATGCCAACTTAGCCACATTAGGGAGATTTAAGCAATCCTTGGAGAAGCACATGGATGATGAAGGAATAGTGCAGGGGGGCGAGCTGAGAGTAGTTCACAGGTTCTACGTTCTAATATCATCAATCCGAGCTGCAAATCTTTACCATAATCGTGTTGCTTTTATGCTTTACTTCAACTTCCTCAGTATTGATTGGAAACTCATTAGTGCAAATCGTTTGGATGAAGCAGATTTTCTTTCTCAGTTGTGTCCAGGAAGGCCCGCTAACTCAACATGCAGAGGCGGACTGATGGGGAGGCCATATTGTGTTCGGCTACTCGAAACCGACAAGATCAGGTATCAGATCTCTTTGTGGGAGAGCATTTTGGCGATAGTGATCAAAGTAACCTGTCGTTTACTGTACCCATGGGGAGGAATGGGAACATAGAGTATGGGAAGTGTTTGATTGCCGGATGGGGAATTGCAGTGCTATTTGGCAGGTATTGTGGAGCATTAATTGGGGACAGAGAAATGCACGACAGAAATGCCGGGGACGTTTGGTGAGCACGTCGTTTGGTGAGCACTTGCTGTGAGTGCTCGATCGATTTGTACCATTGAAGCAAAGTTTGGTAGGGTGACGGAATCTTGGGTGACAAGGGATGTGGAACGTCCAATCAACTGGAAGAAGGAAACTTACTTAAGTTTGTCAAACCAAGGATGAGACGGGACTCTCATGGATTACAAGGTAGCCGTGAGGAACTGAAGAATGGACTTAGGAGAGCTCGAAATGGAAATCAAAAAAAAGACCTTGATGTGTAGATTCAAGGAAAACACATAACAGTTCTACACTTATGTGAGGGACAAGAATATGACCAGAAAGAGAGAGTCGTGCCCATCAGGGATCGTGCAGGGAAGGGCTTCCAAATGAAGCAATCCATTTGATTGCCTCTACACTGGTAACTATCACGGCTTATACCATCCAGCTCAGGAGCAAGTGAGTACTATCTACAAGATGCACTGCAGAAATTCAGAAAATCTCCTCAGATAGTACCTTTCGAAATCACAAGCATTTGCCTCCAGAAGGATAAGGGCTACTGACACATGTGAGCAGCACCCTCTGCATGCTTCTCACCAGCCAAACTCCACCCTAATTTGGAAATGTATCGACTGTCCTTCAGCATGCATGTGTCTAAGTATTGGACTTACCATCTTAATAAATTTCTGGGCGAATGTTCAACCCTTCGATTGCAGCAATTCATGAAGTCAGTTCACCACCTTCAGTTTTAAAATGCGAATATGGGCGGCCAAAAAGGCTGGCCCAGCCAGAGACACCTACGTGCAATAAACTGAAAACTAATAACTGGAATGGGCGAAGTTGAGAGAAGACAGAGTTTTATGTAGTTGAAGGTCACTCCGTTCGATAGAATGTTGTGAGCAACTAGAGAAATGATAGACAGGACGGCTGGATAAAGAGATAGGAGTAATCATCTGGAGGTGGACACAGCAACGATGTGAGGGATGAAGGATTGTGAAGCAGACGGTTACAGTACATAGTGATGAGCCAGTAGGATGGTTGTGATGGGGATGTTGGGAGGAGCGCTGAAGCATATCCTGAGTGGCTCATGATATCGGAATAACGTACTAGTGGGAGTACAGAGAGACGATGGTAATGTGATTACAATATACTGCATGGGAGATGGTGAAGCAGGAGGAGAAAGTCATCATGGATTATTGACTAGCATAATAGTGCCTGAAGGATGGTGCAGTGGAAGGGAGAGTGATGATGGACATGGAGACTTGTCCACGATATGTGAGAGGTGGTGATAGTCGTGATGGACATGATGATTGTCTCAGGCTGCATGAGAGATGGTAGTGCAGGAGGCGAAAGTAGTGATGGTCAATGAGACTGGCCCATGCTGTGTGAAATATGGTGGGGTAAGAGGTGATAGTGATAAAACATAGAACACAGACATGAGCAGCACATGAACTAGACCGTCAGTCCACCATATTGTGCCATACATGACGTCAAATTAAATAATAGTGTTCCTGCACGCTTGATCTATATTCCTCCATTCCTTGCACTTTCATGTGCATATATAGAAATCCATTAAATGCTCTTATCGCACTACCTCCATCACCATTCACTGTTAAGACTCTGTGAAAAAAATGTGCCTCACATCACCTTTGAACTTTCTCACCCTGTCCAAAAATGTGTGCACACCCGTGTTAGATGTTTAACTTTCCAAAAAGGATGCTGACCGTCAATGAGACAGATGAATGTTGCTATTTTATAGAATTATGTCAAGTGTATAATTAGCCCCCAAACGGAGCTTTTCTAGCCTCTCCTGAAAGGTTATGCTCTCCAATCCACGTAGCAAACCCAAAACTGTCTTCTGTGCTCTTTCCAAACGATTCAAATTCTTCCCAGAATACAACAGACTGAATTCAATGCAGTACTCCAAGTGTGGCCTCTCCAAAATCTGATAGATCTGCAAGACAACACCCTGACTCTTGCACTCAGTTCCTTGACGAATAAAGTTAAGCATTCCATAAGCCTTCTTTACTGTCCTATCGACTTTTGCGACCAAGTTTCGGAAACAGTGGAAATGAAGCATATGTTCCCTCTGCACATCAATGCAGCTCAAGGTTCTGCTATGATTTAGACGCTTCTCCTCAGGATTTAATCTGCATAAGTGCAACACCTCGCATGTACCTCTATTAAACACCATTTGCCATTTCTCTGCCCATATCCACAACTGAATGATATCCCGCTGCATCCTTTGGTGGTTTTATAAAATATACACAATTCCACCGATATTTTTATTCTCTACAAACTTATTAACCCACTCATCTTGACTTGGCAACTTGTTTGGAGTTATGTGATCGCCAGTGCAGAGTTATGATTGATAAAATGGCTGGACATTAGAAATGCTGGGATGATTGGGTTTCATTGACATTACAGTTCGATAAGAATAGCACACAATTCAGAGTCATAATCGAGGCTCATGCCCATGTTTTGCCCCTTTCAATGAACTCTAACTTCACTTTAAATTCACGTCCTCACTCCAAATAGCGTGTTTCTTTCCCTGGAAAGCAAGCCAATATTGTGTATGTGTTTTTAAAAGTTTTTCACCAAAGTATTACAAACTATTTTTTCATCTCCATGCATTTTGCAGAAACTGAAAACATTGAATAGGAAATTGCCAATGGGCCGATTGTTCCTTTGCAGCCATTAAATCTGAGAATTCATGATCGTCCAACTCATATCATTGTTGCAACACGTTTTCTCTGCTTCATTGATCCCTTTAGTCCAAAGAACAAGCTTTATCTCCATCTCGAAAAAAGTCCATATTTTGACGTAAACCATTTCTTGTGCCTATGCATTCCTGACGCACGTCATTTTCTGGGTAAAGGCGTTTCTTCTCAACTCAGTCCTATATGCTTCATATCCCAGACTGTGAGCCTCAGTTTGATTTCCTGGCTATCAAAATATTCGTTCTGCTCTTAACTTGGCTCGTTGGAATGTTGTGGTTTCTATTTGATCTCACATCATTTTTGCGAAACGCCAGCAGATGAACACGTAACCAATTCAACCTTTATTCGCCCATAAGTCCTAATATCCCAAGAATCAGTCAATGAAATCATTATTTTGGCTTCCCCATAGCCAGGTCTTAACTCATCAGGTAAGAAAATAAAGAATAATCGCAAAAATGCATCCCCTGTGCTATCATTTGTGTTCCCCCTGTCTTCTGCTTACCCACTCTCCCCACTTTTCCATCGCTATGAAATTGATCAGTTCAGTTAAAGAAAAACTGAACAGAACTCAAAATGTCAACGGATTCCCGTATCAGAGATGATGTGAGGTTTCTTAAGATTCACAATGACCTTCTGTTTCTCTTTCAGATCTCCAGCGTCTGCAACATTTTTCTTTTTGTTTTGAATGCCAATGATTTGAACACATTTTGTTATGAAGGAGAAAGCCAACCTGTAACGGTCACTGAGAAATAGTTCTATATGCCGTCTGTTACCATAGGATCAAATCTGTAAATGTGAAAACGTAAGGTAACCCTGAGAAGATAGATTATTCGATAAATCTGCTTAAATGGATATGTCAGCGCATTCGTCAACAGCTGCCTGAATTTTGTTTCAGTCGTGGCATAAGTGGTTCTATTTGAGCAGCACCAAAGGCGCTGCAACATGAAACCCAATTCCTGCACGAAATCCTGAACGCAGAGTGACAGCCCAAACTGCTAATCCGCCATAATAGTGAACAAAATATGAAGATTGACCATAAGATGATGAAATTGGAAAAGAGAAGAGCGAGGAGGATCATGGATTTTCTTTGACAGCTCATCTCTTCGTCACTCAGAGGCACTGCACCACTGTTAATCCGTCTATTCCTGCGGCCTCTGCTAGTCATTAAAATATTTCAGACCGTCAAACTATGAAGCAGGAATATCAAGACAAATGGAACACATGGATTTCGAGTGTTATGAATGAACTTGATTGCTGTAAAGATTGGAGACCGCTGATCATCCAATGTTAATAAAAAAAAACACGGGATGTTAGACCTACGAAACCAATGCTGACATATAATGTACGAGAATATAAAGTTGGAACAACTGATCGCTTTTCCCGTTGCAGAAACCACAGCCGCCATTTTCTCACTGTAATATCGACATTTCAGCTTCTGGCAACAAACAGCCATAATTCAATCGAACGTGAAGGTGTCAATGAACCAGACTGGACAATCCGTTGCTGCATAAATGAGGACGGCTATGATATTACACACAGGAAGTGACATAATGGAATATGTTGAGTGAATTTGCGGAATATATCGCAATATCATTTCAAAAATAGTAAGCGTTAAATCCGAGATGGACATAGACTGCAGGTAACGAGTGATGCATTCAGACAGTCCACATGTCATATCAGTCAGTATGAAAACTGCCATTAATTTATCGACGAAGAAGACAGATAAACCCATTATTTATCAGCCAAAGGATAAGATTTCGAATTGATTTTCAGAGTGTTGCGATTTTATAATTCAGTCTATGTTATCTTAATTCACGAAAGAAATCGTCTGAACGATATTAAAACATGAAACACAGAACAGAGGGACCAATAATTCCTCAAAATGAATGCACACACATTCATGAGAATAATGTGAGAAAATGCCATCTCCTGGATCACCAGAAAGTAGACATCCATGACCTTCTGACAGTTGCTAGTGTCTACGATGAAAACGTTGCAAGCCTGATGCATCTGACACCAGCCACTGGAACACAGAATGGTCGTCCGAAATGTATGTCCTTTGCACTGGAGTAAATGAAACAACTAGTGGCTAAATGCTTTTGTGTGCATGTGTGTATGTGGGTGTGTGAGAGAAAAACATAATTGCATTTAGAATACGGAGAATGAAATAAGAACAGTTTTTAGTTGAATGGTGAAATCATAATACAGGCCAGTGGGATGAGATTGGGAGAAATCAGAAAATCTGGCGAGCTTTCCCTGAATTTGGGATTTCTTGAGAGATGAGTGGTGGGACAGTTGGGAAGGATGTGATGACAGATTTAACAATGGAGAAGGGAGTCACAAATTTTCTGAGATTGATTAGGGTGCCAGGCATGGATAATGGAATTACAGCAGTACTTGGGTAGTGCTAGGGTAGTGCAGATGTACAACGGAGTTGGATGCCAGCAGAGAGTATGGAGTGTCAAGAGCGGAAATCATTGAGTGACAGAAATGTTCAGGTAGTTAAGAAGATTTTACACTGACACATGGTTCAGGACCAAACGTTTCGAATGGATGTGAGATTGTTCACTGAGCTGTAAGATTTAGTTTCACACGTTCACACAGTAGGCATCTTCATCAGAGAACATGCGGGGAAGGGCTGGTGTCTTGTCCCGCTTTCGCTTTACGTGGTTAGGTTTCTTTGGCTGTTTGGTGATGTAATTTCACTTTCCTGTTCTCAGAGCATGGTAGATGCGGTCCACATCGATGTGTTTTTTGACACAGTTCCAGATGAAATGTGATGGTTCTGGCAATTCTAGCGCATGTTACTCTTTGGCTTGTGTGACGATGGATGCGTTGCCCCAGTCAAAGTGGTACCCTTCCTCATCTGTACGTAATATATTAGTGATTGTGGATCATGTCTTTTTGTGGTTGTAATAGACGTTTCTGTATCATTCTAGCTCGTTTTCTGCCTCGCTGTACAATGTAGCGTTTGCTATTGAACTTGCAAATTATTTTGTAAATGACATTCGTTGTTCTTGCAGTCTTATTGGATATTTCAAGTTCATTAATTGCTGTTTAAGTGTGCTGTTGGGTTTGGCTGCTAAAATGATGCCAAGATATAAGAGTAGGCTGGAAGCCATTTTCGAGATATCTTTGATGAAGGAAAAAGTGCTAAGGTTTGCTGGTGTTTGGGAATTGTGCTTACAAATCGGTAAACTGTGTTTATTGTGTAGCCGTTCTTCTTGAATGTACTGTATGGGTGGTTTTCTTCTATTCTTCATATTTCATCGGTGCTGCAGTGTATGGTGGTTCATTGAACAAATGTCCTAATGCACCGATATTTGTGGGCTCTTGGCTGATTGCTTCTATAGTTGAGTATTTGGTTTATGTCTTTTTTTTCTTTCTTTGAAATTCCCCTACTGTGACACCTAGGAATGACAGTTCGTTGTTGTTTTTTGTGAATGTTATGCCAATAGGAATTTGGTTTTAGATTAGATTGCTTACAGTGTGGAAACAGTCCCTTCGGCCGAACAAATCCACACCGTCCCAGAACCCATCCAAACCCATTCCACTACATTTACATCTAACACTACGGGCAAATTAGCATGGCCAATTCAGCTATCCTGCACATTTTTCGATTGTGGGAGGAAACCGGAGCACCTGGAGAAAACCCACGCAGACACGGGCAGAATGTGCATACTCCACACAGACAGTCGCCTGAGGCGGGAATTAAACGCGGGTCTCTGGTGCTGTGAGACAGCAGTGATAACCACGGTGTCACCGTGCCATCCTAGTATTGATGGACTTGAAGATTTCCACTAATATATTTCATTTAGTGATAACAATGGTATAATCTACAAAGCAAAGCCAAAGTTTACGTTGCATGGTCAGGAGAACTGTTTGTTTGACACTTTGCATTACTGCTTCTACGAGGAAACCTGCTTTCAGTGATTCAATGGATATTCCGTTGATTTACATGAGGGACGTCATTGAAAGTGATGTGAGAGATGCGGCATAGATCTATTATGTTGATGATGTTGCCTTTTTTAGGGAAGTTGGAGGTGTCTGGTATTTGTGACTTCGTTTCATATATTAGGTTATTCAGTGTTTCTTAATCCAGGTTGATGTCGATGGATGTGGACATGACTGTTGCATCATAGGAGATCATTAATTTATCTTCTTATTCTTGGTATCTTTGACGGTGTTCGTGAATTCTTGCGTGGAGATAATGAACTGGCGTGTGCCTTCTGCTAATTGATTTAGTCTGTTTTGAAGTTCCTCAGCTATTCTGTACGTTATTGATTCCTGTAGTGAGACCATGGCTCAGAGCGCGGCTCCTGGTATCATAATGTTTGGTAGTCTGTAAACGTCTGACGTGTTGAATCCATCTGGATCCTTTTTTCTTGGAAGTCGGTCTATTTAACTCTTCCTGATTCCTTAAGATTGTGTTTCGGTTATCTCGGTGTGGGCATGGGTGTATTGGTACCTGTTGGTAAGTGATCGTATCTGCAAGCAATGCGTTCGCTTTTTTATCGTCGTCTGATTTGTTCAAAACGTCCTTTCTCTGTAGATAGGATAACGATGTTTATTTCTTATTTGAGAAATTTTATTGCTGTCCTTACTTGTGGATTGGGTGTGCTTCCTTCCTTTGTCCTGCTTCATGTTATTGCAACTGTCTGTCTGATAGTTTGAGGAATTTCCTGCATGAGTTCCTGATCTTACAGTGTTGCTTCTAATGGTTCTTCTGATCCTTCTTTTTTGGTTATGTGAAGTCGTAATTTTATTCTCCTACTAAAGGGGCCTTTTCAGTGTCCTGCATTATTTCTTCATGCAGCTAAGAACGAATTCTCCTCACTTCGGTTTCATGAACAACACCTACACGCAAATGAAAGAAACACCAGCGGTATCACCAATATCAGAGTTCCTTGCAGAAGCGGTAATATGGAGACTTGGACAAACGGCTCTCACAACCATCCAAACCAAACTTTGGTTCCCTTACAAAGATGGCATCTTTGTCATTGATATTCAAAACAAATTAGAGGAAATCTTCAAGATGATCAACGCCATCATTACTGGCATAAAATTCACAAAAAAGGAAGAAATCAACAACAAACTGCTATTCTCATATGTTACTTTACAGCGATCAGTCATTGGAGAACTTCAAGCCAGTGTCTAAAGGAAAACGGACATACGGCCCAAATACTCAACTACAGAAGCAATCATTCCTACAGCCACAAACGAAGCTGCGTTAGAACATTAGGTCAACGTGACACCACACTCTGAAGCACCGAGGAATTACAAAAAGCAGATGAAAACCGCATATTGAGCATTTTCAAGAAGAACGGTTATGCAATAAACGCATGTGGCAAATTTCTCAGCCACAAAACCAAACAAGCCGACAAAAGGAGTCCAGAACCCTATCCATTTTACACTACATCACAGTCATCGCTGAAGTGACTGCAAAGTATTCAGACATCTGAACGTCATCATAGCCCACAACCCCAACAACTCACTTAAATATCAGATAATGAACTCTAAAGACACTGGACAGACAACAAACTGAACGAACCTCATTTACAAAATACCTTGCAAGGACTGTTGCAAACACTACATTGGACAAACAGGGAGAAAAGTCGGCAACGTGACATATGAAGTTCATATAGCCACAAAAAGACGTGACCCACTATCGCAAGTATCTTTACATAATGACAAGGAATGACCTTGTCTGGGACAACACATCCATTCCCGCCACGCTAATAAGATGCACGCACGAAAATTCCTGGAAACATTGCATGCTGACACTAGCCCTATCAACAAGCACATCGAAATGGATACCATCTACAATCACCTGAGAAAAAGGATACAGAAATGACATCACCAACCGCCCAAAACACCTAAACGCATAAATAGTAAGCAGGACATAATATCAACACTTCCTCGGAGGCTCACTGATGATGTCACCTTTGGACATTGCAGCTCAGCGCGCAAACTTGCATCTACGACTTCAACTTGAGCTACAAATCTTTTCAAAGCTGGCTAAAAGTTTGGAATCTTTCAACTTGAAGGGACTAACATGGCACAAACCAACATCATTCTCATTGGATAATATACTTCGCGAATTGAGACGCCACAATGCCCGCTCTTCAGGATGATGATCATCACCAATTTATCTGAATCTGAAAGAAAACGCTGTGGATATTAGTCATAATATATCAGTGCCAATCAACGTTTTAGAAACAAATGCAGACCCATTGCATGCAATTAGCATCTGAAACGAATTGGGATCAGTTTATGGTGGATCATTATTTGAACAGGCTCACACGTTAAGTCAAGGAGAAAATGAGGCCTGCAGATGCTGGAGATCAGAGTCAAGAGTAGGCTTCTGGAAAAGTACAGTGGTTCAAGCCACATCCGAACAGAAGGAGAATTGACGTTTCGGACAAGAGGCCGTCATAAGGAGTCCTCATGTAGGGCCTGTGAACGAAACGTGGATTCTCCTCCTCCTTGGATGCTGCCTGACCTGCTCTGCTCTTCTAGCACCGCGCTCTCGACAACCGGGTTAACACTAACAGTGAGAGAGAGACAAAGACAGTGAGCAATGAACATAAATTAAAACACACTTTATGTCAAAATGAGTATAACTTAAAAACTTAAAGTGAGCCATGGATTACTCACTTGGGGATTACCTCTGAATTTGTCCTTCTCCAGACCTGAGGTGGGGTTTACAGCAAAAGAACTTCCACACATTAACAAAACGCAGAACTGAGATTAATAGTTATCTAATAGTATTCCCATTTCACAAAAGAAAGGGAACGGCAGCATGAGGCTTCCACTGGTATGGAATGCTCTTCCGAAGACATGTGAAACCTTGGTAATAATTCTTAAATATTGGCCCACCACTCTTGGAGGAGATGAAGCTCTATGAACAAAGAACATAGGAATGTTCAGTACAGTATAGGCCCTTCAGACCTTAATGTTATGCTGAAGTTTTATCCTACTCTAAAATCAAACTAACTGATGAACCTTTCATTTTAATATCTTCCATGTGCATTTCCAAGAGTCAGGTATATGTCCCTATTGTGTTAGACTCTACTACCACTGCCGGCAGTGCATTCCTCGCACCCACAATTCTCTGTGTTAAGAACCAACCTCTGATATTTCACTTAAAGCTTCCTCCAATCATTTTAAAATTATGTTCATGTATGATAGCCGTTTATTCTCTGCAAAAATGTCTCTGACTGTTCAATCTTTCTCTGACTGTCATCGTCTTGTACACCTCTTTCAAGTCGCCTCTCACCAGTCTTCTGTCCAACGATTAAAGCCTTCATCCTTCAAACTTGCCTCGTAAGTTATGCCGTCCATTCCAGGCAGCATACTGGCAAATTTCCTCTGTATTTTCTGTAGAACATTAAACATTACAGCGCAGTAAGACACTTTGGCCTATGGAACCAATCTGAAGCCCATCTATTCTGCACTATTCCGTTTGCATCCATATGTGTATCCAATGACCATTTAAATGACTTTAAATTTGGCAAGTCTACTGCTATTGCGGGCAGTGCGTTTCACGCCACTACTACTCTCTGAGTAAAGAAACTACTTGTGACAGTTGTCCTATGTCTATCGCCCCTCAATTTAAAGCTATGACTCCTCATGCTAGCCGTCACCATCTGAGTAATGTCCACCCTATTCAACCCTCTGATTATCTTATATGTCACGACTAAGTCACCTCTCAACATACCTCACTCGAGCGAAAACAGCCTCAAGTCCCTTAGCTTTTCCACATAAGACATCTCCGCCATTCCAGGCAACATCCGAGTAAATCTCCTCTGAACCCTTTCAAAATCTTCTACATACCTCCTACCGTGTAGTGACTGGAACTGTACATAAGTCACAATCAAAGTGTATGCAATTGAGTTGAAGGGAAATGTCTTCGCGCAGGGACTGGTGAATCTGTGGAATTCCCTGTCATAGATAATGGGTGAGTCCAAAACATGAGATATTTTCCAAATGGATTTAGGTATCATGGTTACAGCTAAAAGTTTGAAATGTTATGGCGTAGCAAGCAGCATAAGGGACTGAGTTAAATGACCAACCATGGTCATACTGAATGGCGGATAATATGGCAATAATGTTCTGCTGCTCATCTTTTTATCTTTCTATACTTCACCGTTCAATGGATATGCTGCGATTGGAGAAATTCTTCCAATAGATTTCCAGTGGGGTCGGTCGACCTGACGTCATTAATAATCAGGGGTTTGACATACGTTCGATAACTTTCAAGTTTACGGATAGTGCAAATTTGTAAAGCTGGACAAACTGTGAGGAGGTACACATGGAACACCACAATTACTTTCAGGATTTAGTGGAGTGAGTGCAGAGTTCGCAGAAGAGGTTCAATGCTGACAGGTGTAAGCTGATGCACAATTGATAAGAGGAAATTTGAATGGCAAAATAAATTAGGGAAGGCTAGAGTAGAGGGACACAGATGCATATACACCTGAATTAGTGATTGTGGCAGAGCAGGTGGAAGAGCAGTTAAAACAGCATACGGCGTCCTCGACTTAAGTGATAGGATGTAGATGATAAGACCAAGGATATAATGAAGTACTCATTCATTTCACTTGTCAAAGCTTCTTTGGCATATTATGTACATGAGAGCAAAGTTGTTAGTGGATTTTAGAGATTGCGGAGAGGTTATAGGAGTGATTACAGAAATGGGAAATGTCATTTGTGAGAGTAGAGTCAAGAAGTTGGGAGTGTTCCACTTGATGGAAAGAAGGTTGAGAGGACATGTGATAATGGATTTCAAAATTAAAAGTGGGCTGGATAAAGTGATGAGAGAAAGGAGAAAACACGAGTAGGAATAGATGTAGAGTTGTGGTTGGTTTTATTTCTGGTATCCGCCCGTTGCTTACTCGTCAGCATATTTTGCCTGTTAATTATCCGTGTCGGAAAAGCTGTGGCAACTGCCTTCTTGAACTGCTACAGTCCACCTGATATCAGTCAACCAACAATGCCATTGGGAGGAATATCATGATTTTGACCAAGCAACAGTAAAGAAAGGGCGATACATTTCCAAGTCGGGATGCTCGGATTCCTGGAGAGATATTTTCATGTTTTACTGGTCCCATAGATCTGCTTTCATTATCCTTAAGGATGGGAATGTTTGCGGATTTGGAAGTTGCGCTCTGAGGACCTTTGGTGAGTTCCTACATTGTATATTGGAAATAGTACGCGACTGAGTGTTCGTTGTGGAGGGAGTGGATGTTGGATGCTGTGCTACTCACTCAGGCTGCTTTGCACTGAATGGTATCAAGCTTCTGTAATATTGTCGAAGCTGGAGCCATTTAGGCAAATGGGAAGTATCCCAAGACAGTTGAGTATTTGGCTTTGTAGCCGGTTGAGGGAATCCAAGAAGTAACTTACTGGCCGCAGTTTTCCTATCTTCTGATGTGCTCTTCCAACCATTCTATTTACATGGTGTGTCCTGTTGCAGTTGTGGTCAATGGTAACACCTGAGGCGGTTGGTAGTGGGAGATTCAGTGATGTTACCGTTATTATAATTATTAAGAATGATTAGTTTCCTCAAGTCATTATCTCAGTGAAGCACTCTGAGAACAGTGCGTAAGGTCCGCCCTAAATAGTGTCATAGAGGTT
This sequence comes from Hemiscyllium ocellatum, assembly GCF_020745735.1. Lineage (NCBI taxonomy): Eukaryota > Metazoa > Chordata > Chondrichthyes > Orectolobiformes > Hemiscylliidae > Hemiscyllium > Hemiscyllium ocellatum. Next base: position 638,645 of record NW_026867605.1, read on the forward strand.
AAAGTGGAATAAACTGCTCGGATTTTGTTTGTGGAGCTTATATCTCGACGACAAGTGAGCAACTATTTTGGTAAAGACAACTATGATATATCTGAAGAATTTAAAATTGAAATTGAATGGGTCCAAGATTTGTGTTGGTGCTAAAATCGGAGAAATCTGCAGACTAAGTAAAGAAGTGTTTGCATGCATTCCGAATTAATTTCTAAATTCTCTTCAACGCAGGACAACAGTTAGAGGAGTGAAGAAGTGAAAATGTTTGTGCAGAAAATAACAAGTTTAGGAGTGACAAACGAACACTTTTATTTATAAGTTAATGCTTGCAAATAATCATCACTTAATTTTTAGGTTTATTTCCCTGTTCCAGGAAATTGCTCTTGAATTATGAACACCGTCAGTGATTTTTCTTTCAAAATGTGGTTCTTCAAATTGCATACAGTAATCCAGCTAAACGCTAATTAATGAATTTTGTGAGCGGCAAAAGTGTTGTGCTTCATTTTGCCTATGGTAATTAATGTGAAAACTATTCTGCGGATTTTGAAGGCTTTTAACATGAGTTGCTGCGTACATTTTTGCATCATCTGCATAATTGTAAAGAGAATTTAACTTCTAACATAACTGTTTTAAAACGGCACTGTGCTGATCATACAATTTGAACTTATGAATTGTTGTTGTCCACATGTGCTGTAAACATTCACCCCCACCAAATGTTTTCACAGACAGTCTTCAGCCAATGAGAGATGAGGAAAAACTCCGTCCCCAAGATCATCAACGTTTTGAAACCAGTGCATTTCTTGTCTTCGTAAATTTTGGTCCCTGCCAATGAGTCAATGGACCGTACAAAAGCTGTTTCAATTGTGACACCTGATGCTCATCCTTTCCTGCAGGAGATAGATTTCTGACCTTGGCAATATTGTCTCAGGATTGTAGACTGTTTATTTTCTGGAGTTTAATGCCAAATTGTTTTAAAGTATAATGCTGTTTAAGTTGGTAAAATGAGAGTATTCAAAATCACTACCTACACAATCGATACGTCCAGTAGCAATACGGGACAGAACAGGTGGTGCATTCATCACAGGACAAATTGCCTCTAGTCTGGATTTTCAGCCACAACATTTACATAATACTTGTCTACTTCAGTCTGCGCAATGTGTCAACATGAGTCTTTTAGATTGCTGATATCTCAGCTTTTGTCATTTCAGTGATATTTACGGGAAATGTTCGATTTTCTGACCAATAATTTTGCAGTGTGTGTGTCATTCACCAGCTGTCAAAGCAAGCTGGGATAATGGGCAGATCGGATTTCCATAGGGACTTTCATTTGCTAAGAGTTGCAAAAACATGTTCTCTATTACTTCAGAAGTAGTCTAAAACTCAATTTCCTGCAAGACATGCCCGACGAAAACCAGATTTTGCTGCACTGAATCGTTCAAACATATCTCAAGTCAGACAATAAGTTGTTGTTTACCTTTTCTTAATCTGATCGAAATTTGAAACCTCAAATTTTCCAAAGTGATTTTCCATCATGCTATTCCCTTTACACTTTAATCTAAAATGCCCACACCAAATTACATACATATTCAGAACTTCTGCCATTCTGAAAAGGGATTGTAAAATTATTAGGTTATACATGTTTTAAAAATCCACACTGAAATTTCCATTGCACAATTCTATATAAACGTTTCATGCAAGAATTTAACGACGAAGTACAGAAGAACAGATTCATTGCAAAACTCTTTAACCCAGTGTTATTTGCAGTTTTACAATCGGACACACACCAAAATGGTCAGAGTCACTGCTTTCTGCTGCTGTGCGAAGGCTCGATTCAGTTAAATGTATTCCACCCAAATCCATCTACATGAATTCAGTTTGTGTTTGCGACATTTTTTAAGGCTTTTTGACGTTCACGTGCTACCCATTCTGCATACGCATTATGCACATTGGTTGATCTATTTTCTCAGTACTGTAGCGAATCGAATAATTATGTGTGCTATTTTTGAGCCGATATTATCCATATCATTTATGAATATTTTAAAAATCTATGTGCTTATCCTGAATATGCACGTTTTTTTTTAATCGGTGTAGACTTCATTTCCTTTTAGTTTCTGAATTTGTCACGAACATTCATCGCAGAACGTGGAAAGATTTGATAAAAATCTGAAGTATTAATTGCATCTTTATGCAACAGTATTGATTTCAAGTAAGGTTTTACAAGTGTTTTGCACAACTTTGCACTGGATGACTTGTATGATCGCTGCTGGTGTTTCTGCCAGCAGAATTTTATGGCTTTGTTGCAAAGGTAGAGTGTGAGACGGGTTAAGATACTAACTGCTGTTACTGATTAAAATGCTGATGCGTATTCTGGACCACAGTCTTCCATTAAATTCACTTTTATGTTGATAGATCTGTTCAAAAACTATCCAATCCTCACAACGATAGTACTACATCGTACGAAACAGCGCCTCCGGAGCGTGGTGGCTGGACATCTGCTTTTCCAGTGGTTCGTTCTCTCATTTTTATAAAGGTGTAGGAGTGTTCTCGATATTTAAGAGGAAAAGAAATCTGGAAAGGACGTGAAAAACACAGTGCTGAGAAATTAGAAAATGCAACATTTGTTTTTGAAGGACACTGGAAAAAGATGTTTTCACTCCCAGAAGTTTGGGCACGCAAAGTTACAGTGCTGTTTTCTGAAGAAAGACAATGTGGGAAAATATGTAGCAAAAGGAGCTAAGCCAATGGCATCAGTAAAAATAATAAAGGAAACTCCAACAAAAGTGGATGCTGATAGTGCATGATTTCTGGAAATAATTCTCCTCTGTGTGTAAAGTATACACAGAAGAAATAGGGAAGCAGAGCAACAGTTATCATTTTGAGAAGTACTAGTCTCTAATCGTAAGAACTGAAAAGATTTGCATTATTTCTGATCTGTTACCAAGACGGTGGTAATTTGTAGGATAGATAGACATAAATTTAGTGTTCCCCTTGGTAAGACCAGGTTGGAGTGACATTTCAAGACTGATGAGGTAACAAGGGGAGTGATTGTGGTTGTCAAATCCAAGAGTCCTGTTTGTTCTTGGAAATTATATCGCAGGACCAAGCTTGGAGTTACACTCAAACCCTGTGTTGTCCAGAAGCTCAAGAAAGAGCAAAAAAAAAGTTAAGAGAAATCTTATTATTTTCCCAGATTGTGGATTCACTATCATAACTTAAGCAGGAAGCAAGAACTAAAGAGAAATGTGAAGTAGTTGTGGGTTTTTTGTTGTGTCCCCCTGTAATGATGCGAAAAAATACCTGAAAAGACGAGCGTTGGTCAGAAGTGTTTAGTCCTGAAAGGCGAATGGATTTTCAGCAGATAGCTGAGTAAGTAAAGTATGCATATGTTTGTCCGTACTCTGAAAATAAAGCAGAAAATATTCCGAGAGTTATTATCTGTAGGATAGAACCTTTTGACGAAAATGGAGACCACAGAAAGGTTGTACAGCGCAGATATGGGCCGAAGTGCACTTGATTGTGTTGCCGGGGTATTCACAGTCAGAGTGTGTTACAAGTATCAAATTAACTAATTCTCGAAGGGCAGTTTGGTGTATGGAAGACTCAGGGTAAGGTATAAACAAACATTTCCATTGGCTTCGAATGCACATGGATGAGGTTAACTTCTGAAATGCCTGTCATACACGTGAATTCATCCGTGGGCCACAGGCGTTATTAAAATCAGCATCTTTGTTGCCAGATCCCTCATTCGACGAACCTTTCAAACGAATAATAATTGATGGAGTAGGTCCGCTTCCGAGACGTTAAAGTGGGGGTCAATGTGTTGAAAAGATTTCTGGAGGCAATTCCAATACGGCGTATTAAGGCAAAATGGATAGTGGAGGAGTTAGTAGCGTTCTTTACGCGCTAGGCGCGATCCAGAGAGATTCCTTCCGAGCAAGGGTCTAATTATACGGCTAAACTGTTCAAGGAAGTCGTGGATAGCTTAAGTGCACAGCACCTTAATCAAGTTCGTGTCATCCTTAATTCCCAAGGAACATTTGAAAGGTGGCACCTGATCCTGAATACCGTGTTGAGAGCCTACTGTCAGGATTACAAGAATGTTTGGGTTAAAAGCATTCGATTCGTACAGTTTGCCATGAGAGATTCCCCAAACGAATACAGTCAGTTTACTCCACTCGTGTTAATATTTGCACATGAAGTGAGAGGTCATATGAAATTAATAAAAGAGAAATTGACAGGAGCAATATCGGAGATCGCATATTTGGATTATGAGTCGGAGTTGAGGAAGAGTTTAAGTCGAGTAGATTGGTTAGGTAAATAGCCCAAGAGAGGGCAAAACATAACATGAAGCAGGTGCAGATCAAAATCCTGAGGTTCGGGCGTTTTCCTGTTGTGTTGGCGCAGTAATGTTGGACTCAGTGATAGGAGACCTCTTCAAAGCCAGGTTTATTAGTTCTCATCAAATTGAGAAAAATGTTGTGTCAGGTGCATATTCTGGTAAAAATGACAAACAGGAAACAAATGCGCAGTGTATGTCACGTCAAGACAGTGAAATCATATTATCAATGGAGAAAGAATTGGAGAAACAGGTGTTAGTTACTTCCAGCAGAGTAATGAATCAAATTCAGATATTGTGGAATTTGATGTGCATCAAATTATGTTAAACAATGAGAACTCCTTGAGGAGTGGGATAGGTTCACAAACTATCTGTCTCAGGGCAAAGAACTCAGTTAAAAGTGTTGTTACAACGTTATGAGAACAAATACAGGTATAAGATGGGAAGGTCTAATTTTATTGTACATGACTTAGATGTAGGGAATACACTTCCAAAAAAAAACAAAACACCTATTGCAATAAACTTCAAGAAAATTCAGATAGGTTCAGAAGGAGGCAGAGGCGATGCTCAACGAAGATTTCTTTGAGCCGAGAGAGAGCGATAGATTCAGTTGTCAGACCTGATCAGACTCATCATTTTGCGTCGATTATTGGAAGGTAAACACACTAACAAAACCAGACTCATACACAAGACCGAGATTGCAGAATTGTATTGCCAAATTTGTAAAAATTGTTTACATTGCAAAGTTGGATTTACTGCGTAGATTTTGGCAGGTACCTTTCTAAGACTAGTCGAAATACATTCCTGGTTTTGTAACCCAAAATGTGCGACATCAGTTGGAGGTGTAACCCTTTCGAATGAAGAATGCACCCGCCACAATCCAAAGAAAACGTGAACATCGTTGTCGCTGGATTAACAATCTGTGGCGATCTTTAGTGAATCCTGAGATCATATGATAAAGTAGGAAGAGCTATTCTACCGATTAAGATAAACAAGACTGGTAATATACCTGAAAAAAACTGAACTCGTGAAAGCAGAGATAAGGTTTTTCGGATATTACATCGGTCACGAAATTTTGACCACAAGGAATGCAAAGACGAATGCCTTCCAGCAATTCCCTCGAACAACTTCGAATAAAGAGGTAATCTGATGTTTGAGACTAAGCCGATTCTATCTGAAGTTTGTTACAAAATTCAGCGGTGCTGTGGCACTGTTAAAAAATTTGATTGAAAGAATAATCTCAGGAGACATTTGACAATTTACAGGCAATATTAATCACTGACCCCATTTCAAATACACCAAACATTCTGAACTCCTTCAAACTGTTAGGACGGAATTCGTCCAAGCGTGTTCTTTTAAGGAGTGACCACACTTACCCAATTATTTGATATAAAGCAGGTACGTTTATTTAGCTGCAGAAACTTAGCTGTTACAGCGAAGCACGAAAGATCGAGTGGTTCGCTGGAGAAAATGTACAAGTTCTGAAAATCTATCGATAAGCTCCGTTAGTTATACTATTTTCTAATCTCAATTCATGCAACGTGATCTTTCACAAACAAAAGCCTTCTTCAAAATGGTATAATTTGCAAACAAAGGTTCTATGTATTCTGGAAACATTTTTACAAAGGCTTTACATATATTAGGAACATTCTGTATCATGGACACAAAGAATTATTATGATCGAGACATTTTTCCTAGTCTTTTTATCACATAGTTTACCTTAATCTAATCACCTAGTTTAGCAGGCAAAATTGACCTTGCTGATGTTTTTTCATTTGAACATCAGCTTTGTTAGTTGTCATGGCAACCAGCCCAGAATTAAAAATTACTTTGGTCATCATTTTAAACTATAGGTTCACAGCGCCCCCAATGTCCTAAGAAGTAACTACATCTCTATACTTCCTAACATTCCCCCCCGCCCCCCCCCTTGGCCTCTTCAGAGGCCATAACAACTTAAACCATTACAATCGCAATATCGCGCGGCAACCAGGACCAGGTGTGTCGGCGGTTACGTCCCTTTGGCTTTTCCGAACACATTATCTTGTCCAGGCCATCCGGTTCTCGGGAAACATCAGATCTGAGTGTAGGGGTCCCTAAGCAGCATCTTACTACAAAAAAATCAACAATTAGTATTTGATTCTAAATTATTCTTATTTTAACAAAGGAACTACAAAAACTTTATTAAAATTAACAAAACATAAAGTATAAATGAGCATGATAAGAGATAGTAGAGAACCATAGAAAAAAAAATGAATGAGCTTGGATGCTTGTAGAGTGAAGGTCAGTTGTCCAAAGAACACCAGATTGTACACCCACCAATTAACCGGTCACACTATACTATATCATGAAATCCCAAAATAGATTTTCATATTACTGGCACAATGCCGAATTTTCTTGTAATAGATTTAAATCGGCTTCAAAATCAGCCACATAGCTTGCATTTTTTTTTTAATCAAAAACAATGTGAATATAATGTGCTGTGTCCACAACTTAGTTATAACTGCTGCTCGGCAAGCCAGAGACTAGTCCAGATTCCCAAGACAGATGCCAAGGCCAGGCATCCGTTAAAACCACATGTCCACAGGCCACCATTCTGAAGGTCAATGCGCGACTGTGCCTGTCTTAGGTTGTCCCTCAGCTCGAGGAATCTTACCCGTCATTGGCTAACCAGTCGTTGCTCAATGACCAATGCAATCCACTTCCATTTCAACGTACAGGGCAGTGGCACCTGGCTTATCATAGTGATCAGTGGCTCTCGATACCAGACGATGTTCAGGAATCCCTTGCATGATCAATAGTTTCTCAAGCCTCGAGACACACAGCACTTCAAAATTCCTGACTATTAAGGCACAAATTTAACTGTCTCCAATCTGTAACGGGGAAGTAAGAAACAAAACACAACTGGGGGTCTCTGGACTACAGCCCTCACAATTAGAGCTTTGGAATGAGTAGGATTAAAAAAGAAATACAGTCATATAGTAAAATCATTAGTTGTCCCGCGCTTCTCTTAGCCTCCATCCTCTCTGGTTCTGATTCCGTAATCCTTCCCTGAGCCGTCCCCATCACAGGCTCCTTCAGCACTGCTGCGGAACACCAGTATGCAGGATTTGAGTCATCCTTTCCCGTCAGGTCATGGTCAATCGTTCGTGTCACCAGCGTCCCTGATACATGGCACATACATAACAATAACCACAGGTAATAAAAATAGCAGGAGGGATGCGTAAACCAAGGGTCTCTTCCCCCCCCCCCAACAACAGAAGCTACTGACATGCAGCCAGAAAGTCACCAATTCTGTCTGACTTGTTTACTTTCTAGTGTATGAGCTTTGCCAATAGTGATGGAACACTGCACAGAAGCATACCATGTCATTCCATCTCCAATAGGGAGATTTAACTAGTTGTGCTACCCTTGAAACATGCTTCTTGCTGGACAGTGACAGAGTTTTGTTGGCATAAACTGGAGAAACGTCTTCCGCCTAAATTGAGATTGATACAGCATTGAATTCTGTAAGGATGGATTAACAAAGCTAGATGTATTGGTCTGCTCTTTACCAGGTAAAAATGTAACTGATTCAATCTTCTGGTGATTTTCTCAATCATATAATGATAAATACAGAAATCTCGTTTTGGAAATTTATGTAATATATTGATACCCCATCTGATTTTAACAAATAACTTTTTAATCTAATTTTGTTAGTGATCCTGCTAGTGACCATGATAGCTAGTTAGTTTGGACTATATAATTTGCAGATTGATTTACACTCTAATTCTATATACAATTGGCTTTCAATTTTTCTCCTAATTACCCCATCAACCGCAGCTATCGCCAATTTCGCCTTCTGCTTCTGTCACTCGTCCTCTCTCTCTTTACAAACACTTTCCGTGCCCCTCCTAACAATGCGTGATGACAAAATGTTCAAGAACAAATCTTTCAGCTCAGTGAGTAAACTTAGAACCTGAGCTACATATCTTCTCAAAAACTGCAAATACACCTCCTTTCTGAAAGATAGTCCTAATTTACTAAACTAGGCAAGATTCACCTGTGATCTGTTGTTGAATCTCAGAAGAGATTAGCGTCTGGTATTTGTACTGTAACCCATACCCATTACCCATTTACAAATTAATTACAGACCAATAAGCTCCTCCTTCAACAGGGGTAGGGTCATCTTCCAGTTTTTTGAAATCTTGTACTAAATTCATATCCAGTACTTAATAGTGAACAAGGGGAATAAGTCCCTTACTCTTAACCACAACTAAAATTTAGTGAATGAAAAAGCTAAAGTTAATCATAGCTGTCTTTGTACAGCCTACTAGGTATGTGTCCAGATGCTTATTAACGAAGACCTGTTCAAAGTATTAAAAGGTTTTAGCCACCATCAGATCTGCGTAATTCAAAAAAAAAGGAAGAGAAAGTGCTTGACTTGAAGTCTGTAGGAATATAAATGCAGCATTTTAGTACACAGTGTTATATTACCAATATGGAAAAATCTATCTGATTTCTTATCTCATCTTTCCTAGAACCGTCATAACCAGGTTTGGAATTGTGGAATTAAAATTAGGTGTTTGACCACAGTTGTATTAGGAATTGGCACAAAATCTGTGTGACCAGGACTGAATCCCTCCTGTTAGTGAATAGCTGTGAAAAGTACTATAAAACAACCAGAAATTTAAATCCAGACTTTGTAATACAAAAATATAGTATTACTCTATCATCCAAGCATTCTTATTCCTCTTCAGAAAATCCCATTTCCCTCTAGAACTAAATTTCGAATCAACCTTGTGCAAATAAATCATTTTGCAAAATTGATACCATAATGATTTCATTCACTGTAGAGTGCGAAGCTTGAATAGATAGGGTTTCAACACCCATTCCACGCAATAAGCTCAGCTCAGAATCTAAGCAAAACCGATGGCAGAATATTGGCATCTCAAAATCATTGATTACTGAGGCTAAAGGAGTAGCACGATGGATCATGTAAAAATGCTTGCCTGCAGGTCTGAGAAAAGACAGACATAGAGACCTACTAAACATCCCCCACAAAACTAAATATTAAATTGAGAGAAAAAAAATGCTGTTTAATTATTGTGATAAACTGCGAACAACTCCGGATGGTGCAAACGTCTTGTTAACACAAACAAAAGATACATCATTCCAGTCACTTTATGTGAATAGCCTGATAATTATTTACAATGTGGCGAGAAAATACAAAAAATAACAAAACGCATTGAAGTAGAAGACTATCTGGAGAGGGAGGGAGGAAAGAACAGCAGAAGGTTTCACTTTCCGTAACGCAATGCTTTCAACAGACGAGCGCTCCAGTATCCCCATATAAGTTTCCTTTTTTCCCTAATAAATAGTATATTTAAATTAGACATTAAACCAGCCCACATATACATACTGGGTTTTTATCAAAGATTAATCTGTTCTGAAAATCCTATCAAATTCTCACCCAAGACCGTTATTTCCTCTTATATGTTCCGACCTCCCCACTAGTGAGGGGAACACACACTCACCTAATCTCCTCGTTTTCTATTGGTAATTTCCAAAGGGGACAAATCATTACGTTCTTCCATTTTCCTTTCTTCTAAGAAATATTGCAATGTCCTTAGATTCCCATATCCTTAAACACCAATTTACCAATTCATGCTTGTCTTACTTTAATGCCAGTAACTAACTTGTAAGCATATTTATATATTTACGTCCATTTATCCAGTATTCAATTTTCAAAATGTAAAATGCATACAGTCACCAATTTTGGAGACCATTGTGATCACTCAGTTTTAGTTCCCCATTTTAGATCCAAAATTAGTTTTCTTAAGTACTGCTGGTCAATCATTACTCAATTAAAATACTTTAGGTCTTAAAATAATCAGAGAGGCCTTGCAACAATTTGGCAATTCCAGTTTAAAAACTTCTAACGCATGTACAATGGTCGAATCCAAGGTCACAGATAATAACCATGGAAGTTTTTGTTTTTATAACTACCCACTGTTGAACTTAAACTTCAACTGACCTTTACATATTTTGTATGTAAAAAGATAAAAGAAAAAGACAGTTAGACCCTCAGTTTAATCATGTTAAGTTTTCATAAAACTCACATTTAAAACAATCCTGGAACTCAAGCTTCAGTGAATAAAACTTACTCATTCAATCATCAACAAATGTGCATTCAAACCAAACCATAAGGTGTTAATTGTTTTGCTAGCTGTACACACACTCTCCCTCTCTTTCCACAGTCTTTTCTGAGTATCCTTACCCCTAACCCTTATTTCTCGCAATCCTTCTATCCGTCCTTCTCTTGGTTCCTCTTCCCTTTGTCTCCGTCACCTTCCATTTTTCTTTATCTATCTCTGTTTGTTCTGGAACTTCAGTTTGTTATTTTGGTTAAAAGAAAAATTAACTCTGTCTGCAACTTGACCCTGAAGTCACTGTCAACATAATACTGGATCCAGGGCACTACATATTTTGGCTCTGTATTGTTTTAATTTTAAAAATATCTCAATGTCGCTTATACAACTGTGAATTAAACTCAATGGGAGTTCCTCGTCCAAATAGAAACACACACACACACACACACACACACACACACACACACACACACACACACACACACACACACACACACACACACACACACACACCTGGGAGCCACAGTCTATGGAAAAAAAATCATTATAAACCACAAGCAATCCTCACACCAGTGGCAATGGAAATCAGAGAGAAAAGAAAAATAAATTGAAAGTCAATGACTGCCAAACCATAAAAATATATACATTAAAACATATTTACAATTTATTTGGAAGTTGTACTTGCTATGAACTGACACAGGGAGTACATAAAAGGGAACTTTATAGGTTCAGTAATTATACCAAAGTTCAAAGCTTTTTTTTCGTAATGTTTTAAAAACTTTACTCACGCAAAATAGAGTGTCTGAGCTATAGCCGAATCCCATAATACAAATACTCTAATATCTGGACTAAAAATTGCTTCGCTTATAATCCTTATCTGCAGCTTTAATACTATGTTTTGAAATTGAATCAACAATTATCAATTTAGAACATTAATTATTAAAATCAGTTTGTATTTCAAAACTGATTACTAAATTCCATATTAATTTAGTTGCTTTACTGTCCTGATTCCCACAATACAGACATCCCAAGCTTTTTGGACCCTATCCAATAAGATGCACTCTAAACAAGATTTTTTTTTTGAAATATTAATTTTGTTTTCCAACGTGTTACCTGGTGTGATAAATTTTGAGCACGATTACCTACTGTCTCTTCTATATTTATAAGAACATTGGAATAGTCGGATGGAAAACTTTTTTTATAATAGAACATAATCAAATCTGCCCTGTCTATCCCCAGCTAACTCTGCAGTCTCAATAGTGGGCAGCGTTAGTAAGTGGCTCTGGAATCGTTCCAATAATTCCCGTAGATAGACGTCCTCATCATCTATTTTCGTTGACAATTTGATTTTACTAAAAACATTTTCCTTTGCTTCCTCTTTTCTCTCTGTCAGAGTATCTTTAATTTTTGATTGAAATTCGTCAAAATCAGCAGCTGTAAAAAACAGTTGGTCATCTGCAGGGAACCAGTTTCTGCTTCTCCACAGCTTAAGATTCTTATCCAGATTCTGTATTTTTCTTTGAGCTTCTTTAAACGTATTATTGTTTTCAATAACTTTCTTAACGTCTTCAAAAACCTTCCCTGTCTGTGTTATTGGGTTTGTCGTTACAGGTGCTGGGTTGGACTCATTATTTTTTAACTCCGGGGGGATGTACACAGACGCTACCAAACAGTTCAAATCCCATTGTGGTGTAAAAGTTACCACAAATTTGGTCTTCCACCCCAGTGACTCATTCGTGTCCTTACTTATCCCCTTGGTAGGGGGTTTGCCCAAGTCAATCACTTGGCGTACCAAAGTATTAGGAGACTCTCGGAGACCCTCTAGTATATTTGTCATTAATGTAACATTCTGAAAAGTCTCCTTAATCTTTTTTATAATAAGTTCTTTTTGATTTAAAGCCTGTCCTAAGACTAGGTCTAAAGTTTTTTTTTCTGTAAAGCTACACAGTCCAATAGCAGTCGACCCGCTAGGGTCGTATTCCCACCTAGACTGAGTCTCCACCAGGGAACTCCAGGACATTCTGTCCTGAGGTGGCGCAATTTCGGTGGTCCAAAATTTAATTCCTCCATCTTGTTTTCTCTTATCTGACTCTAAGCTTGTCCCCCCTTAGTTTCTGTTTCTATCTTTCTTTGACACTTTCTCCTTTTTTTTCACTGTAAGCTGTTGTCAAAAATAAATTTTTCTGCTGTCCACCTTATACTACTTTCATTTAAACATAAAATTTTCTCTCAAAAAATGGGGTTTAACCTTATCAGTTACCAACTAATCTTTTCTCCTTTCTCAATATCTATTACAATTCTATCCGGAAAGAAAATCACGTTAAGTATTCATAAAATTACAATCAAAAAATAGCGCACTGAATCAAATGACAAACAACAAGTTTCAAACATAAAACCATTAACAAACAGATGCATTCAAGCCAGAGCACAAAGTGTTAAACTGCTTGTTAGCTGAGAAGCCTTCTGCTCACAGACAGACACACTGATAAAGCTTGCAGCAGTAAAATTCTCTCTCTCTTTTTGAGATATGACACACAGTTTCTTAATTTCACAGACCCATACAAATTTTCACACAAAGAGATATTTTTTTACAGAGATTTTTATACAAAAAGATTCTTAGACACACACAAATTCTCACATACACACAGAGACTACCTTTCTCTCGCAATAAGTTTTACACACAGAGAGATTCTTATACACACTTAGATCTTCACAAACACAGAAACTCTCTTACTCTCACAGATTTTTACAAACTTAAAAATACTTAAACACACAGATTTTAAACACCCAGAGACTCTCTCTCTCTTTTAACGAATAGATTTTTTACTCATACATACACATAGTCATTTATATTAGCAGCTTCCGTTCGTTCTTCCTATTCTGGCCGGCCCCTTTATCACATACTTACAGAAACATACAAATTCAGATATCACTTCAATCATCTGACTCTTTTCCTTATTGGGATCCGCTTTCAAAACAGTCCGTCTTTTAGAATAGACGTCTGAGCGGAAAAAATCCCTACAAGGAAACGGTTCAGACTAATTCCTACACTAAGTCTCCTCACTCCCAAGAATTTTTAGTGTACACCAGCACGTCAAGGTTAGCGAAACCCCTCACTTGGAAGAATTTTAAACTGGCGGAGACAAATTCTATGACACTTTCCCTCCTCACATCTAGGACTTTCACATTTGCACGGCGGAGATAGCTAATCCCCACCTGGAAGAATTTCAACGGTGGAGACTCCTCACTTCTAAGAATTTTCAGTGTACACTAGCGCGTCGGAGTTAACCAAACTCCTCACTTAGAAGAATTTTAACGGCGGAGACTCCTCACTTCTAGGAATTTTTAGTGTGCACGATGGGGTCCGCGGTTCCCCTCACCTAGAAGAATTTTAACATCGGAGAGAAATTAACATTAGAAGATTTGAAGTGACTTACCAGCTATGATTCTGTACCTTTGTGTCCAAATCAATTCAATTTCAAGTTGGTGAGGATAAAAAAGCAGACAAATGTCTAACTCAAAAGTTAACTACTGGAAGCTTTTAATTTAACAGGCGCTTCCTCACCTTAAAGTTTCGGCTGAAAAGTTTGTCTGCCTCCCAATCTGCCAACCTGTGGTCTCCTCCTCCACTTACAGGCTCACCATCTGTTAGGACGGAATTCGTCCAAGCGTGTTCTTTTAATGAGTGATCACACTTACCCAATTATTTGATATAAAGCAGGTACGTTTATTTAGCTGCAGAAACTTAGCTGTTACAGCGAAGCACGAAAGATCGAGTGGTTCGCTGGAGAAAATGTACAAGTTCTGAAAATCTATCGATAAGCTCCGTTAGTTATACTATTTTCTAATCTCAATTCATGCAACGTGATCTTTCACAAACAAAAGCCTTCTTCAAAATGGTATAATTTGCAAACAAAGGTTCTATGTATTCTGGAAACATTTTTACAAAGGCTTTACATATATTAGGAACATTCTGTATCATGGACACAAAGAATTACTATGATCGAGACATTTTTCCTTGTCTTTTTATCACATAGTTTACCTTAATCTAATCACTTAGTTTAGCAGGCAAAATTGACCTTGCTGATGTTCTTTCATTTGAACATCAGCTTTGTTAGTTGTCATGGCAATAATCCCAGAATTAAAAATTACTTTGGTCATCATTTTAAACTATGGGTTCACAGCGCCCCCAATGTCCTAAGAAGTAACTACATCTCTATCCTACCTAACACTCAGCTGTCGAATGTTCCTGCTGATGAACGTTCAACTATCTGGGGAAATACTCGTTAGTTCTTTCCATCTTCGCTTTGTCCTCCTCTTGAAGGAGGACAACACGGATACCCATATCACTCGCATCTATAGCCACCTTGAAAGGCTTTGTGCAATAAGGTGTGGCTTCTACCAGTGCAGTCATTAACACAGACGTCAGGCTGTCAAACGCGTTTCCGAGTCCGCTGTCCACTGAAACGTCTTGCTTTTCTTTGGCAAATCCGGGAGTGTAGCAGCCACACTTAAAACTCGTCACAAACGTTCTTGAAAATCCATTCAATCACAAGAATCGTAGGACTGCTCTTTTTGTCAATAGTATGGGAAATTCGGCAATTACTGTCGTTTTTGTAGCCCGTAGGGCCAGTTGTCGGTAGCCAATAATATGGCCCAGGAAGGTGGCTTAAGCCTCGGCAAAATCACTTTTTGCCATGTTTATCACCAAGCCTGCATTCTAATATCGATTGAACAAGTCCTGTAGATTGTGTAAATGTTCCTGCCAGAAGTGACTAAAATCCAGCAGGCCTTCCACGCACACAAAGCAGTTGGTAATCCGTCAATGACCTAATGGTTTATTCTATGAAACTGCACGACTTTACTTTGAAAAATTCCATTTTGCGTTCCAAAAGTTGAATTTAGCTTTGCACATTCTGACTTGTGTACCTGCCAGTAGTCACTGAGCAAGTCCATCTTCGAAATATAAGTCGCTTGTCGCACCTTTCCACCCGCAGAATTAAATATGCCTCAGTCTTTGTAACTATTTTGACATTGCGATAGTTGACACATATATCCAGCCACTGTCACTCACTTCCAGTATGTCGTGTTGGAGAATGCGTTCACTCTCCTTCTGATTCTATGCCAACTTTAAGGGGTTATGCTTATAAACATGTTGCTTTATCAAAAAGTGTCTCCTTTACATAGATCAGGCACAATTATGTTGGTCCTTCCCAGTTTATTTCCGCATATTCAACCATATGACAGTAATAACTCGTTCACATCGTTTCGATTTTCATTGGGAAGGTAATTCAATAATTTATCTTGACAAATTCTTCAAAATCCAATTTATTTTGAGAAATGCCCAATTCCGAATCCTCTGAACTTGGTACTCCTTTTGCGTTGTCTTGCTTTCCTTCCATGTCCAAGTACTTTTTGAGTATATTCACATGACACACTCTGTAAGATTTCATTATGATTGAAGTCCCTATTAAGAAGTTCCCCTCTCTTAATTTCCTTTCGAATTGGTACGGTACACTAAACCTTTCTATTAAACGTTCACATATTACATAAAGTAAATCTAATACCTTATCCCCGACAGCAAACTTGTGATAATTTGATTTCTTATCTCATTCTGCTTTCATGGCAGGCTGTGATACATCAAAATGCTCCCTGACTTCCCTTGCCTTTCTAATCGTTCTCTAAAATTTGACACGGTCCAAATACGTATTCCTGTTTTGTTTTCTGATTTACTGATTTCTACTTGAACAATTTTAATACTCCTCTCACTGCATGCTCAAAACGCTAATCCAAATGGACTGAATTTGATCGATTCATTTGGTACATCTCTGATCACAATAAAGCACAAGTAGAATTCCCTTATCCCAATCATCTGGATAGTCTTAACTATAAGCACTTACCATGATCTTTAATTTTTGATGTCACCTTTCTAGCGTTTCCTGAGGTTATGGATGGTATACAGTAGATTAGAATTCTATCATTCCTAGGCTGTCCGTAACTTCTTTGAACAGATTAATTGTGAAGTTTGACACTTTACTTGACTGTAAGTCAATTGGTAGTCCATATCGTGTAAAAAAAAACCCTCAACAAACTTTTTCACTGTGATGCATAATTGGACGGCCGCTGGAAATGGAGTCTATAGATCATTAGTGTTAACAAACGCTGATTCCAACATTTGTTTGCAGTAGTGCACCTACGAAATCAATTTAGTGTCATTTCATATGTTATTCAAATGCGGGATTAAGTATTAAAGGTGCAGGTTTTGTTGCTGACTGCGGTTTTCCAATTCCCTGAAACGTATGAATTGTCAAGCAAAATTGAACTACAACCTTGTGCAGTCCAGGACAGTAAAAACGTCTTCGTATTTAAGCCTGTATTTTCCTCACTCCAAAACGACCTTCAATTGGAATTGTACTCGCCACTCGCAACACTTCCCTTCCATCGTCCACTGTCAAGACAATTTGATGAAAGTCTGCCTATTTCTTATCTGCATGAGTTTGCAATGGTCTCCATTTCCTCATTAAGACATCATATTTCTGTAATGTCACACAGGGATACGTTCAGATTTTTCACTCTGCATATGCTTTTTGATACAACTACTTTAAATTTTCGTCTTCCTGCTGCAACTCATAGAGTTTAGCAGAGCTAAAGATATTTGCATGATTATCTCCTCGCTCCTGTTTTGTCTCACGATCTGATATAATGTGTTTCATGCAAATGATACATCAACTTCCTTATCTGTAATCCTTGACCTCTTGTGTTTCAAATGGTGACTTTGTGACCTCGTTAATAAACAATGAAGGAAAATTCCAAAGCAAATGTCTTGCCCAGGTACAGTTGTCCGAATCTCCAGTCGCTTTTCATCTTGCACCTAAATTAGCTATATCATTCGGCAGGGTAAACTTTATGGCTGGAGCTGATAGCTTGCCCAGTAATGCTACCAGAAAGTCTCCACGCTTTTCTTAACACTCTAATCGCTCTTTACATAACTGAGCTTTTTTGTCTCACCATGCACTTGCATTATCAGTACGCTTTCTGACAATAGTTTTTCAGCTGTATATTTGTCCTAATCTTTCAGCATAACAGACTGAGATGACCATATATCCCATAACATTGTCACCTCTTTTCCTGGTGTTCCTGACCTCTGTGAGGAAACTTGACCTTTGCGGGTTATTTTTTTTAAAGCAAATCAGGCACTTCCTCCTTAACAATCCTCCAATCTGCTTGTACACTCTGATGCAGCTTTCTAACTTCCACTGTGGTTTCTGCTACCATTCCGACAACACTCCCACACTTGTCCTGTTTTCTACACTTGGTGTTTTCCTGCAATACTAACACTGTGTTTTTATGTGGTCGACTTTATTACAATGAAAAGACCAGAGCTTGTTAACTTCTTTGTCCCCTTCAAATGTTTCCTTTTTACCCTGTCATAATTTATCCATGTGATCTTCGCTGAAATCGTTCCCAAACCGAGGAAGCATTTCTCTTTTCCCCAATTTCTATCTCTCGTGGACCGAAATTGATTCTGGAAGCCAAACGTGTTTTCAGGACCAATTCATAGTCATCCGCAACTTCAGCTGCAAGCCTTGCCGTTTTAACCTCGGACTTTCCACATGTGTTTACAATACGTCAGGCAATGAAATTTTGAACTCCTCCAAAATCATTATCTCTCTAATAGCCTCGTATGATTGATCTATTTTAAAGTTCTTACCCAACTATCAAAACTACTTTGGTTGTTCTCTTCAGATTCAGCGTACGTTTGACTGGGGTGCCTCCATCGTTTCCCGAAACTTCGTTGTCTGTCGGCTTCTGGTGCAAACTCATCTGCAGTCAAGATGGCTTTTTAACCACGATATTCTGCCCAGGTCACTCCTCTGATAGTGATGTGAACTCCTCACCAACTCCACTCACAAGTTTTGTTTGGGATTAAAACACCTACATGGTCACTGACTACTGCATTTGTTTAGCGACTTTTTCAAATGATATGAAAAATGTTTTCATATAAAATCTAGGCAATGCCTTAACGTACTTAAATAGTTTTTGATCAGGCTTTTGAAAACCAGGAGCATGCTTATCCACACTGTGTTCCTTACGTAGCCTACTTTTTACTTCTTTTACTTCTGCAGAAGCAGTTGCTTATATTTCAAATGTTTTTAGTCTTAGTTCAGACCTATTTTATTTCTCCTTATATCTCAAGCTGCTTCATTTGTTATTGATGTTTAATGTCTTTTCAGATCCTGATAATCTTTCCAGCAAATTTACGTGCTGAGCTACCGCTGCAATTATCTCATATTCCTCGCGTTAGCGCGTGGCTTCCACTCCAGCTTGTCTCCTAATTCCTTCACCTTGATCTTATGTACATTATGTTATATGTTCACTTCATCCACCTTCAAATTATCCTTGGTGACTGAAAGAACTATTGGCATCGGAAGCTCAGTTTCCCCAACGAAGTCAACACCAGAAATAAAAGACACCAACATCTACCAATCCCTGTTTAAATCCCGCAAAGCGCCCCTAATCTCTTATGGACCAGGCCCGAGCCCAGAAAACATTTTTTAAACACCTAGTCCAGACCAGAACTTTTCTTTTTGTTTTAGATAAATATATAGTAGATATTAACGGAATGAATCAGCTACTCCAACTGCCAAGTTTTAAACAAATATAACTTATTTACAAAATTACGGACTGAAACTGAGAGAATAGAAAATAGAATACCGGATAACTTATCCTATCCAAAACCCCATAGACTATCCCTTATTAACTATGCTGTTCTGAATATACTTGCAACAATCCTAATAAACAAACACCTGAGCACAAAGAATGAAAATGACACTAGACGCTTACCGGTTATGAAGTAGAACAGCAGAAAAATGGAGAAAGCTTTCTGTTTTAACTGTGACGCTGTTTCAAATTACCCCTGAACTAACCTGCACAGCTGGAGAATAGCCCACGCACTTTGATTGTACTAATGTTCTAAAAGTTTCGAAAAATTTGAATGTGAAACTTTTTCTGTTCAGTATAATCAAAAGGGACACAGCGTACCATTCAAACTTCAGACGAAATAGAACTTTGTGTCGTTTAGAATTTATCTAGAAAGCTCGAAGGGCAATCTAACCATGTCAAAGATAAAGGCTCGTCACACCAGGAAGTTTAAGAAGTAAGAAGTGCTGTAGAGATGGCAGAATAATATACATTGGAGCAAAAGATGAAATTTAGCTTCCAACAGGAATTTCCAATAGAATTTGGTAGAAGGGGAGATGCTTCACTACAAAAGGAAAAGGTGATCACTCTGGAAATAACTGGCTGCAGGGCAACTGTGAATTCCAAGGGGTTGAAAACGACGTGGAAGTTCTCAGGTGTTTCCATTGTCCTAAGTTGGGACACATAACATTTAGTTAGAAAGGCACTGGGAGAGAATATCTGGAAAACGAAGCTTAGGCAGTAAGATTAGAGGAAGAAGGAAACAAATAGTAAAGAAATAAATTCCAGTAAAGTCGAGGAGCGGCAGGAGAGTTCAAAGCCTCGTCAGCGACTTAGTATTGAACAAGTGCTCGATCTCTACAAAGGCTCTTGCAAAAAAGCTAGACTGTATTCTCAAATCCTGTGCCTCCACCATATGTGCTCCCAGGAGGATATGTTCTACCACAGAACACACCAGACGGCCTCCTTCTTTGAAGACCACAATTTCCCTCCCCACGTGGTTGAAGATGCCCTCCAACGCATCTCATCCGCATCCGGCACCTCCACCTTCAAATCCTACCACTCCTACCCTAACAAGCGCAGAATCCCCCAGTCCCCACCTTTCACCCTACCAACATTCGCATAAATCGCATCATCCACCGACATTACACCACCTCCATACGGAGCACACCATTAGGGATATTTTTCCCTTCCCACCATTTCCACTTCCCGCAAAGACCAACCCTCCGTTACTACCTGGTAAGGACAACGCCCCCAACAACCCACCCTCCTTTCCTGACACCATCCCCTTTTGGCGCAAAACCTGCGCCAAAACCTCCTCCCTCACCTCCATCCAAGTCCAAAAAGGAGCCTTACACATCCATCAATGATTTACTGGCACATACAGCAATGTATTTTATTGCATGCATTCCTCCCGATGCGGTCTCCTCTACATTGGGGAGACTGGACACCTTCTCCGAGAGCTCTTTCGGGAACATCTCCGGGACAGCTGCACCCACTATCTCGTGTTGGAACATTTCAACTCCCTCTCCCGCTCTGCCGAGGAAATGCCGGTCCTGGGCCTCTTCCACAGCCATTGTTCACCAGCTGATGTCTGGACGAAGAATGCCTTATCTTCCGCCCCGCAAGACTTCAACACCAGGCCATCAATGTGGACTTCACCAGTTTTCTAATTGCCCTTCGCCCCACGTTAACTCAGTTCCAACCTTCGAGCTCAGCACTATCCTCATGACCTTTCCTACTTGCGAATCTTCCTTCCAACTGATGCGCTCCACCGTCCTCTCTGACCTATCACCTTCATCCCCACCTTCGTCCACCTATTGTACTTTTGGCTACATTCTCTCCACCCACAGCACTCTGCAAATTATCTCTCCACCCCGGAGGCTGCCTGTCATCATTCCTCATGAAGTGCTTTTGCCCGAAACGCCGATTTTCCTGTTCTTTGGATGCTGCCTGACCTGCTGTGCTTTTCCAGCACCACGATAATCGAAGCTCTGATTTGCAACATCTGCAGTACGCACTTTTGCTTGATAAAGACTTCACCACTGTGGTTTTAGTGTAATCTGGAAGAAAAGGGGTCAAGGGAAGGACGTTATCATTTTAAGAGAAATGGGATTTGGTAAGTCTCGCATATTAAGAGAAGATAGAAAATGCGCTGTCATGTTAACTGAAACGGGGATGAGTTGTGGAATAGATTGACAGACATTTAGTGTTTTCCTTATCTAAGACCAAGTTAGAGAGTCAAATGAAGACTGCAGAAGTAACAATGGAAGTGATTGGAAGGCAGTTCCTGGAAACGACTTAGAAGGATCCACGGTAGGACTGATGCTCCTTGTGCTGTCAAAGCCAAAATAAAAGCAAAAAAATGTACGCTGATCTTTTTCCAGACTGTCAGTAGCAACATCCCATCATCACAAGTTACAGCAAGAAGGAATAAGTAAAGAGAAAAATGAAGAAGTTGGTCATCAGTCAGCTACCACACTGTTGGAAGCCGAACAGATACAGAACGAAGTCAGTTCCAGGCTTAATAAAGAAATCATCAAAGTGTGTCAGAATGAGTGGACTTCACTAATTGTGCTCATTCACAAACATGAAGATCTCAATAATTTTGTTTGAAACATCGGAATTTCAATGCCAGATGTAAACCCAACCCGAGGAATGTATTGAGGAAGCTGGAGAAGCTACATTCATTACAAATTTGGACTGACAACTTGGTTGTTGGCATGTGCGTTTATCAGAAAAAGCGAAATAAGTTTCTGTGCGTGCAACCCCAACAGGGAGATATCAATTCATCGTGATGCCCTTTGGAACTAAAAAGGCATCAACCACCTTCCAAAAATTCGTGAACAGAATTGTGGCTGGATTAAACAATTAAGACATTTATCTTGATGATGTCGTGATCTTCAACCTTTCCTGGAAATGTACACATGTACTGTGGATAGACCTGTTGGAACGATTGTGAAAAGCAAACTTTAAAATAAAACGAAAGAAAAAATAATTCACAAAGGCAGAAATAAAGTTCTTCTAGAAATCTTCGAACATGGAAAATGGCTGAAGAAACCTGAAGACGAAGGCTAGCGAAGAATTTCTATATTCATCCTAGAAAAAGGAGTTCTTTCGACTTTTGTGACTAAGAGGATTCTACCGGACATTTCTACTAAATGTCAGCAGCGTGGTTGCACGCTGACGGATTTACTGAAGAAGAACACCAAACTACAGTGCACAGCGCAATGCCAGGAGACATTTCAAACTATGAAGGCCGAATTAGTCATTGCAAAAGCTATAGCTATACCATTTTATTTGAAACTGTCATGAAGTTGTAGTGGTGTACTGTAAATTAAAGAGAATTGAAACTCTCGCAATGACTGACAAAGCAGCGAGAGTTCTGAACAAAGTAAGAATTTCAAACGTGAAAATCAAGTAGCTGCAGCTGAGATGCCACGAAACAAAAAAGAACACAAAACGGGCCAATCACATTTAATTATGCCGCAAGATGCCAAAATTCAATCAAATTTAAATTTTGTATTTTGATAATATCAAAATCAATGAAACTATCCGATATTTTGGGCGTATAAACCTAACATTTTGAATTATTAGATGCAGAATTGCTGAGCAAACAACAAGTGCAGGCTGCCAGCTGAACAGTTCTCTGAAAGATGCCAATCTCTAAAACGTTGCACAGCAGAACATCGAAACTGACTTCGAGAAAATCTGCTAAGGAAAATCTACAGAGGAGAATTGAACAAGCTGACTAGTTTTGAAATTTCTTTGAAGGAAATTTTAATCTGGATTCTTTTTTTATTGTACCATTATTGCAGAGTGGGAGGTACAAGATAACTTTAAGAATCAGGAATTATTCGACTTAAAGTATAAATTAGCTTTTGTTAATATTTACTTTGAATAGTGAGTAGTTAAGAGCATAAGACCATAAAACATAGGAGTGGAAGTAAGGCCATTCGGCCCATCGAGTCCACTCCGCCATTCAATCATGGCTGATGGGCATTTCAACTCCACTTACCCGCTTCTTTGCTTCTCGAATTCTGACAGATTTTGGCAAGAGGTAAACATTTCTGTGTGACTGGTTTAAATTAGCAGAGGGATTTCCACTTCTCGTAACATTTTGCGGCTTTCGTCCGTGATTTGAACTTGTTTAGCCAGATCCAGCCTGAGACTTGGACTGATTCCAATCGATTTGGGCAAAACCTCTCAGTAGATTAAATTCTTGCAGGTTAGTGTTCTATAAATAAAACAAAATGTAGCTAAGACATTTTCTTAAAATTTCATCGACTTGTGGTCGGTTAAATTTAAATTGAGATCAATAACTCTATCCACTGCGGAAGAGATTGTGAGGTTTAAAGATGAGTCGCAAATTTGCCAAGAAAATTCAGCAGGAGAGAAAAAGAACATACTTTTAGAATGAGCGAAGTAGCTATGTTTGGATTTAACCAAGGACTACTTTAAGCTGAAATTGTAATGAGATTATTTGAACAGTTAGGTATGTCAGGGAAACAAAAAAGAGCAGTGGAGTTATAAAAAAACACATTGGATTTGAGAAAAATGAAGTTAGAAGGTAAGTAAAGGGACAGAGAAAGAAACATAGTAAGGCGGGGGAATAAAGAGACAGAGACCGTTCTTAGCTGAGCCAAAAGAAAGAGAATTTGAACATGAGAAGCTGCGACTATGGCAGCAATGCCAGGTTAGCATGATGGAGGTAAAAGGAGAGGTTAGTGGCATACGTTATTAAGTCAAAACTCTCACATTTTGATGCGAAATGCTTTGAACCCTTCTTTATTTCACTTCAAAAATTGGCTAGGCAGATGGAGTGGTACGAGTATTTATGGTTAATGCTCGTTCAGACTAAACTGGTAGGCACAGTTTCTGCGCTGTCAGCCGCGGTTTCAAGTAATTATGGAGATGTCAAACAGGCTATTTTAAGTGCTTATGTGTCTGCATCAGAAGCGTATTGACAGTGGTTCCGAAACATAAAGATTGAACCAGATCAGAATTATTTTGAGTCCGGAAGTAATCGACATAGTCATTTGAGAGATGAGTGCGTGCTTGAATGATAAATATGACATATGAGGGTCTAAGAGTGAATTGTTCTGGTGGAGTTCACAAACTTTTTCCAGGCATTACAAGAATTCACGTGGAGTAACAGAGGGTTCAAGAAGTGAGAAGAGCAGGAGCATAATCTGATGGACAGGTGTGAATGCATAAGGCAAGCTTCCGGCCAGAATTTTGAAGAAAAGCGATCACTGGTTAGAGTTTACCATAGGTTAGAACAACAAACCCAGGAAGCTGGAAATAACGTGAAATTCCAAAGTTTTTTCCACTTTGGCAAAGTGGGACACGTAAAGTGCTGGTCGTCAAAGAAAGGCACTGTGGGATTAGGTATGGGAAAGGGTCGGTGAATTGGCTGAGCTAAACTGTCCACAGTGTTACGTACATTAGTCAAGAATAAATATCAGGGAATGGGTCTGGATGGTTTACTCATCGTGGGGTCGGTGTGGACTTATTGGGTGGAAGGGCCTGTTTACATACTGTAGGGAAACTATTCTTTAAAGACACGCTACGTCAGTGGCATAAGTGAACATATTAAAGGAAACCGCTCAAAGAGACGAGGAGAAACAGGAGAGTGCACAGCATAAGCAGAAGGTTGGTGTGGAGTTCGCAAATGATCTCTGTAAAGAATTCGCCTGTCAGTAAAGTTTACCCAGAAAGAACAGAACGAGAATGACAAGGTGTTGCAATGTTGAATGCTGCACGATCTAGCTGGTCTCTCATATTAAAAGTTGAACAAATTTGCACTTTTTCCGATCTGGTCTATAATCATGTGGCAATTTGTAGGATAGATGGACAGAAATTTAGAGTTCCCCTGTATAGATTAGATTGTCGTGCCAAATCATGATTGGGGAATTAACAGTGGGAATGATTGACAGAGTGCCAGTTCGAGGAATTCATTTTGTTCTGGGAATGATTCAAGAGAATCCCGGGTGGGAGTGATACCTCTTCTTGTGGAGAAGACCAAAAAGCTGAGCAATTCGAACAGAAATATCCTGGTATTTTCCCAGACTGTGTAGTAACGAGATCCCACTATTATAATTCACAGCACAAAGCATACATTAAAGAAAAAGATGACGATGTTGAGATTCAGTAAGCGGACACCCTGTTTTGTTTAATTGTGCAGGAAGAACCTGAAGAGACAGAGGGTCAGACAGAACCATTGAGTCCAGAAAGGAGAATGGATGTGCAACAGAAAGACAAGATGAAAAAAAAAGATATTTATGAGGATGTGCACTTCTGAAAGGAGGCAGGGCATATTCCTGACGATTATTATGTGAAAGATGTAATTGTAAGTTGGAATTGGATACAATTGCATGTTAGTGCAGAGGAGAAATGGGCCGAAATGCACGAGACTACGTTGCTTGTAGCATACAGGCAGGAAGTGTTACTGGTAGCACATGAGCTGCCTGAATAAGTTCACCTCGGTGCACGAAAGACTCAGGCTTAGGTACAGGAAGATTTGCATTGGCCGGGAATGCACAAGGATGTGGTTAACATTTGCCAATGTGTGTCATACTTACCAAGTGGTAGGTAAACCACAGGCGGGAATAAAAAAAAGAAACAGGTTTGTTGCCAATTCCCACTTTAAAAGCAACTTACACGGGGGTTATAATTAACTGTGCAAGTTCCCTCCCAAAATTAAATTTGAGAAACCGTGCTTGTTAACCATAATGGACGCTTCAAACAAATTTCCAGAGGCAATTCCATTTTGGAGTATGAAGGCAAAAAGAGTGGTGGAGGAATTAAGAGCTTCCTTCACGCTGCATGGGCTACCCAAAGAGATTCAGTTGGACTAATGGTCCAATTTTACTAACCGGCTGTTTAACGAGGTCAAGGATAGCTTAGGTATACAACACTTTAACTCAAGAAACTCTCATTCTGAATTATAGGGAGCTTTACAAAGGTGGCATCTGACCTTGAAGAACATATTGTTAGCCGACCGTCAGGTTTCACTGAATGATTGGGATTAAGGTATCCCATTCCTACCGTTTGCCGTTAGATATGCCCAAAACGAATCTACTCAGTTTACTTCCTTCAAGTTAATATTTGGGAATGAATTAAGAGGCTATTTGAAATTAACCAAAAAGAAATTGACGGGACGGAAGTTGGAGATCTCCCACTTAGAGTGCGTAGCGGAGGTGAGGGAGAGATTAAGTCGAGTAAACGAGTTAGCTAAACAGCACCCAATGAGGGCATAGCATAGAAAGAAGCAGGCTGCAGAAAAAAAGAGAAACTTTGACGTTTTTCCAAAGGGATGACGTGTTAGTACTGTCAGCAGTGGGAGGAGATCCCTTCAAAGCCAAGGTTCCTGGTCGCTATCAGATGGAGAAAATGTTGAGTCAGTTGAACTCTCCAGTAAAAATGACAGGTATCAAAAATAAATCTATTGGGTAGGTTTGTGAACATGTTCAAAAAGTATTATACCAGAGAGAAAGACCTGGAGAAACAGGTGTTAGCCACTGCCTCGCAGAGGGAGAATCAAACGCAGATGTCGTGGATTTTGATGTGCTTCAAAAAAAGTTAAAAATGCTTAAGTCCTTGACGAGTTGGATATGTTATTCAACGATTTGGCACAGTCGCAAAGCACGCAGTTGAAATGTTTGTTACTGCAGTATGATGAATTGCGTAGTAGTATGATGAGAAGGACTAATGCTATTGTACATAGAGTCATGGAGTCATAGTGATGTAACAGACCCTTCGGTCCAACCCGTCAATCCCGACCAGATATCCCAAAATAATCTAGTCCCACCTGCCATCACCAGACCCATATCCCTCCAAACCATTCCTATTCATATACCCATCTAAATGCCCCTTAAATGTTTCAATTGTGCTAGCCTCCAGCACATCCTCTGGCAGCTCATTCCATATACGTGCCACCCTCTGCGTGAAAACGTTGCCTCTTATGTCACTTTTATATCTTTCCCCTCTCACCCTAAAACTATGCCCTCTAGTTCCGGACCTCCCGAACCCAGGGAAAAGACTTTGCGTATTTCTAATATCCATGCCCCTCATAATTTTGTAAACCTTTCTCAGGTCACCTCTCAGCCTCCGACGCACCAGGGAAAACAGCCCCAACCTGTTCACCCGCTCCCAGTAGCACAGATCCTCCAAACCTGGCAACATACTTGTAACTCTTTTCTCAAGCCTTTCAAGTTTCACAACATATTTCCGAAAGGAAAGAGACCACGATTGCATGCAATATTCCAATAGGGTCCGATCCAAAATCCTATACAGCTGCAACATGACCTACCAAATCCTGTACTCTGACCAATAAATGAAAGCATACCAAGCACCATCTTCACGATCCTATATACCTGCGACTCCATTTTCAAGGAGCTACAAACCTGCACTCCAAGGTCTCTTTGTTCAGAGTCACTCCCTAGGACCTTACCATTAAGTGTATGCGTCCTACTAAGATTTGCTTTCCTAAAATGCAGCACCTCACATTTATCTGAATTAAACTCCATTTGCCACTTCTCAGCCTATTGGCCCACCTGGTCCAGATCCTGTTGTAATCTGAGATAACACTCTTCGCTGTCCATGACAACCAATTTTGGTGTCATCTGCAAACTTACTAACTGTACCTCTGACGCTTGCATCCAAATAATTTATGTAAATGACATAAATTAAAGGGATCAACACCGATCCTTGTGGCACTCCACTGGTCACAGGCCTCCAGTCTGAAAAGCAACCCTACACGACCACCCTCTGTCTTCTAACTTTGAGCCAATTCTGCATCCAAAATGTTAGTTTTCCCTGTATTCCATGAGATCTAACCTTGCTAATCAGTGTCCCATGGGAAACCTTGTCGAACGCCTGACTGAAGTCCATGTAGATCACATCTACTGCACCACCCTCATCAATCTTCTTTGCTACTACTTCAACAAATTCAATCATTGGTCTGAGACATGACTTCCCACGCACAAAGCCATGTTGACTATCCCGAATCAGTCCTTGCCTTTCCAAATACAGGTACATCCTGTCCCTCAGGAGTCCCTCCAACATCTTGCCCACCACTGAGTTCAGGCTCACCGGTCTACAGTTCCATGCCTTGTCTTTACCGCTCTTTTTAATCAGTGGCACCATGTTTGCCAACCTCCAGTCTTCCGGCACCTCACATGTGATTATCAATGATTGAAATATCGCAGCAAGAGGCCCAGCAATCATTTATCTAGCTTCCCATAGAGTTCTCGGATGCACCTGATCAGTTTCTGGGGATTTATCAACCTTTAACCGTTTCAAGACATCTAGCACTTCCTCCTCTGTAACCTGGACATTTTGCAAAATGTCACCACTTATTTCTCTACAGTCTGTACCTTCAATATCCTTTTCTACAGTAAGTACTGATGCAAAATATTCATTTATTATTTTCCCAATTTTCTGTGGCTCCACACAAATGTCATCTTGCTGATCTTTGTGTGGCCCTATTCTCTCCCTAGTTACTCTTTTGTCCTTAATATATTTGTAAAAACCCTTTGGATTCTCCTTAATTCTATTTGCCAAAGCTATCTCATGTCCACGTTGTGCCCTCCTGATTTCCCTCTTAAGTATAATTCTACTTTCTATATACTCTTCTAAGGATTCACTAGATCTATCCTGTCTATACCTGTCATATGCTTCCTTCTTTTTCTTAACAACAATTGGATGTAGAGAATACTGTTCCGATGAAAGAACACCCCTATCGACTTTACCCTTTTCAAGCCACACAAGTGCAGAAGAAGGTGAAGGACATGCTCAAAGAGGGTGTCATCGAACTGAGCCAGACCGAGTGGAGTTCGCCGATTGTCTTCATTCTCCAACCTGACAGAGCTCAACGATTTAGCGTGGATTATAAGAAGGGCAACACGATTGCACTATTCGATGTCGGGATTGTACCGAGAAAGTTCGACAAGCCAGTTACACACCAACTTGGACTTACTACATGGTTACTGACAGAGATGGCAACAGACATTTCTTGTTTTGTATCCCCAAATGAGCTATGTCCATTCATAATATGCTCGTTGGAATGAAGAACACAACTGTCAAATTCCCAAAGACTCATGAACAGAGTCGTAGCTAGGTTAATAAGCTGTCCAGTTAAATTGGACGGTAAAGTGATCTTCAGTAAGTCCTGTAAAGATCACGTGGTTAGGTTGGGCGAGCTCTTTGAACGGACCCAAGAAGCAAAGCTGGCAATAATTTTAAGAAAAACTGAATTCACGAAAGCAGTGATGACATTCTTGGGACTTAACATCATTCATGAAAGGCTGATCCCACGGCATTCAAATGTGAAAGCCATCGAGGAATTTCCACGGCCATCCTCGAAGTAAGAGGTGATTCGATTTTTGGGAGTAAGTGGATTCTATCAGAAGTTTGTTTCAAGCTTCAGCAATGTCGTGGCACTATTAAACGATTTTCTGAAGACGAACAGAGGGTTTCAGCGGATAGAGCAATGCCAAGAGGCATTCGAACATTCAAAAAGCAACATTAACCACTACACCAGTTTTTGTCACACCAAACTTTATGAAAACCGTCATAGTTGCCATCGATATCAGTGACATCTGAGTTGGAGCCGGATTACTACAGGACGACGATGATGGGATTGAACTGCTCGATCGTTAGTTTTCGAAGAACCTCAACGTCCACCAGACAAAATGCTTCACAATCGACAAAGAACTATTAATTTTGGTACTGCCATTCAAACGTTTTAATGTGTAGGTCACAAACAATGTGTCAAAAACGATTGTGTACATGGATGACAATCCTCTTTCATTCGTAAAATGCTTTAAAGACACAAGTATGAAATTGTTTCGTTGGAATCTTAGTTTACAAACTTTAAATTTACAAATTGAATACATTGTGGGTCGTAAGAATGTAATCACAGGTGTGTTATCGTAGATTTAAAGGGTAAACTAGAGATGAGATTTGTATCCATTCAATGTATATGTGTGTGTGTATATATATATGTTATGTATATATAATACACACACACACACACACACACACACGCGCGCGCGTACACACGTGTGGGAAGATGTTAATAAGGTAATGTGGTTAAGGAATAGAAAAAAAAGGAAGCCAACTTTTCATTATCATGGTACCAGAAGAGAGCAGAACAGGTAGATTATGAGGAAGGCAGAGAGGAGTCAGGTGCAAGAGACCCCGGGAGAAATACCTGTCAGAAACAAATTGAATCTTTTAGAAACAGAAGACACAGATGACACTGCCTGTCCGCGAGGCGGCGAGGTCTGTCAATCAAAGGTTGGGGGTGGAGCTAGAGCGGAAGACTCAGACATCGCACAGAGCCTTGGTAATAGGGGACTCCACTGTGACAGGAACTGACCGAGGATGTTATGGCAGCAGGCGGGATTTAATGATGCTCGGGTTAAAGACATCACAGACAGAGTGTAGGAAATCCTCACGGATGTAGGTGAAGAGCCAGAGGTGGTGGTACATGTCGACACAAATGATGTCGGGAAGAAGAGGAGGAACATACTACAGCGGGACTTCAGAGAACTAGGAAGAAGGCTGAAAAGCAGGACGTCCAAGGTGGTTATCTCTGGTTTGCTTCCAGTTCCTCGGTCTGGTGTGGCCAGAAACAGTGAGATAATGGACTTGAACGTGTGGCTCGGGAACTTGTGCAGGAAGCAAGGATTTAAATTCTTGGAGCACTGGGGTATGTTTTGTGGTAAGCATCAATTATATAAGAGAAACGGTTTGCACTTTAATACGTTGGGGACCAGCATTCTGACAGGCTGGTTTGCTGCTGCAACAGAGCTACGTTTAAACTAAGTAGCTGGGGGGGGGGGGTATGGGAGAAACTAGATGTTTGAGAAGGAAATTGAACGGAAAGTTAGAACAAGGGAAGTCAAGAAAGAAAACTGTATTAATGTAGCGGAAAACTCAAAAAGGGGTCATGCTATAATTTGAGTGAAATAGCAGTTGATGGGACGGGTGAGGGCAGTAACAAATTTTAAAAAACTATATATGAATGCACGAAGCATGAGAAATAAGATGGAAGAGCTTGAGGGTCTTTTGGAAATTGGCAGATACGATATTGTGGGGATAACTGAGACGTGGCTTCAAGTGGACTGAGCCGAGGAAAGGAACATTCGAGGCTACACGTGCCAGTGTAAGGACAGACTGACGGGCAGAGGGGGTGGGGTGGCCTTGTTGGTAAGGGATGATATTCAGTCCCTTGCGTGGGGGGAACTAGAATCAGGGTATGTAGAGTCAGTATGGATAGAGCTGAGAAATTCTATGGGTCAAAAGACCCTCTTGGGAGCTATCTAAAGGTCCACAAACAGTAGTCTTGATGTCGGATGTAAGTTGAATCAGGAGCTGAAATTGACCTGTCGCAAAGATGTTACTACAGTTGTTATGGGGGATTTCAACATGCAGGTTGACTGGGAGAATCAGGATGGTGTTGGACCTCAAGAAAGAACCTTTGTGGAGTGCCTCCGAGATAGATTCTTCGAACAGCTGGTGCTGGAGCCTTCCAGGGAGAAGGCAATCCTGGATCTGGTATTATGCAACGAGCCAGAATTGATTAGGGACCTCGAAGTGAAGGAGCCATTCGCAGGTAGTGACCATAATACAATAAGCTTCAATCTGCACTTTGAGAGGGAGAGGGTACAATCGGAAGTGACAACACTTCTGTTGAATAAAGGGAACTATGGGGCTATGAGGGAGGAGCTGTCCAAAGTTCAATGTGCGAAACCTTAGCAGGGATGACACCGGAGGCACAATGGCAGATATTTCTGTGTATAATGCAGAAGATGCAGGATCAGTTCATTCCAAAAAGAAAGAAAGATACTAGGAGGAGGCATGGGTGGCCCTGGCTGACGAGAGAAGTTAAGGAACATATAAACTTAAAAGAGAAAAAGTATAACATAGCATAGATAAGTGGGAAAATGGAGGACTAGGAAGCTTTTAAAGAACAACAGAGGATTACAAAGAAGGAAATCCGCAGAGAAAAAATGATGCACGATGGTTAACTTAACAAAAAATAAACGAGGCCAGTAAAAGCTTTTTTAGGTATGCGACAGGCAAAAAAATGGTTAAGAGTAAAGGTTAAGAGTAAAATTGGGCCATTGATGACAGAAACAAGGGAATATATTACTGGGAAGAAAGAAATGGCAGAAGAATTGAATCGGTACTTCAGATCTGTGTTCACTGGGGAAGACCCACAAGCTATCTCCCTGAGGTAACAATGGCTGAAGGACTTGAATTTAAGGGCATTTATATTTGCCGGGAATTGGTGTTGGAGAGATAATTAGGTCTGAAGATTTCTAAATGCCCGGGGCCTGAAGGTCTACATCCCAGTGTACTGAAGGACGTGACTCGAGAAATCGTGGATGTGTTGGTGATTATTTTCCAGAATTGTATAAATTCGGTATCAGTTCCTGCGGATTGGAGGATGGCTAATGTTGTAGCCCTTTTTAACAGAGGTGGGAGAGAGAAAGCAGGAAATTATAGACCGGTTCGTCTGACCTCAGTGGTGGGAAAGATATTGGAGTCAATTATGAAGGATGAAATTACGACCACATTTGGATATTTGTAACAGGATAGGTTAGAGTCAGCATGGATTTATGAAGGGGAAATCATGCTTGACTAATCTTCTGGAATTTTTTGAGGATGTAACTCTGAAGACGGACGAGTGAGATCCAGTAGATTTCGTGTACCTGAACATGCAGAAAGTCTTTGATAAAATTCCCACATAGGATGTTAGTGAG
Source organism: Hemiscyllium ocellatum (assembly GCF_020745735.1). Classification (NCBI taxonomy): domain Eukaryota; kingdom Metazoa; phylum Chordata; class Chondrichthyes; order Orectolobiformes; family Hemiscylliidae; genus Hemiscyllium; species Hemiscyllium ocellatum. The sequence continues at coordinate 671,578 of NW_026867605.1, forward strand.
CAAAATTAGGGCGCATGGTATTGGGGGCAAAGTACTAACTTGGATTGAAAGTTGGTTGGCTGACAGAAAACAAAGAGTAGTGATAAACGGCTCCAATTCGGAATGGCAGGCAGTGACCTGTGGGGTCAGGGATCAGTGCTGGGACCGCAGCATTTTTCAATATATATTAATGATAAAGAAGATGGCATGAGTAATAACATTAGCAAATTTGCTGACGATAATCAGCTGGGTGGCAGTGTGAAATGGGAAGAGAATGTTAGGGGATTACAGGGTGACCTGGACAGGTTAGGTGAGTGGTCAGATGCATGGCCTTGCAGTTTAGTGTGGATAAATGTATGGTTATCCACTTTGGTGGCAAGAACAGGAAGGCAGATTACTACCTAACTGGAATCAATTTTGGAAAAGGGGCTGTACAAAGTGATCTGGGTGTTCTTGTACACTAGTCAATGAAGGTAAGCATGCAGGTACAGCAGGTATTGAAGAAAGCTAATAGCATACTGGCCTTCATAACAAGGGGGATTGAGTATCGAAGCAAAGAGGTTCTTCTGCAGCTTTACAGGGCCCTGGTGAGACCACACCTGGAGTACTGTGTGCAGTTCTGTTCTCCAAATTTGAAGAAGGACATTCTGGCTATTGAGGGAGTGCAGCGTATGTTCACGAGTTCACTTCCTGGAATGGCGGGACTACCTTATGCAGAAAGACTGGAGCGACTGGGCTTGTATACCCTTGAGTTTAGAAGACTGAGAGGGGATCTGCTTGAGACACATAAAATTATTAAAAGATTGGATACTCTGGAAGCAGGAAACATGATTATGCTGATGGGTGAGCGTCGAACCAGAGGACACAGCTTAATAATAAGGGGTAGACCATTTAGGACAGAGATGAGGAGAAACGTCTTCAACCCACAGTGGTGGCTGTGTTGAATGTTCTGTCCCACAGCGCAGTGGAGGCCCAGTCTCTGGATTCTTTTTAGAAAGTTTTGGATAGAGCTCTGAAGGATAGTTGAATCTAGGCTTAAGGAGATAAGACAGGAACAGGATACTGATTGAGGATGATCAACCATGATCATATTGAATGGTGGTGCAGGCTCGAAGGGCAGAATGGCCTACTCCTGCACCTATTATCTATTGTCTAATATCTATTGTAAGATTTCGGTGTGTATTGTAACTTTACGAGAAATAGTAAGCTGGTAATGACGGAAAATACAAAGTATGCTGAATAATTTAAAAGGATGAGATTTAGCTAATACAAGCAGCTGGTGCTGCGTTTCCGTGGTACAAAAGCAATTTCAAATTGCACCAATCAGTTTAAATTATGCCTCAAGTGACCAAAATCCAATCGACTTCGAAGTTTACTGTTTGTGATAATATCAAGCCAATGAAATGATCGATGTCTTGCGATATAGAACCGAACATTTTAACAGTTGATGGGAGAATAGCTAAGTATAGAATGTTGGCCAAATACCTCTCTCAAATTTACCTGTCCATAAGAAACGTTGTGCAGCAGAAGACTGAAGAAAACACGACGCAGCAGAATACAGAGAAAAATCTGCAGAGAAAATTATATAATGTAGAATGGACAAAGTTGGCTCGTTAGTAAAACTGATTATTTGTTGTAAATATTATTTTTTTTAAAAAACAGACCAGTATTGCACATTGCGATGTGAAATATAGTTTTAGCAGAAAGAAGTTGCGCATCGAGAGCAAAATTATTCCCATTAACTCGGAATCTGCTCTGACTTGTATACGATAATATTTGTACTGATAATCCTGAACACCACTTTCCTGCACTTTCCCATAATCCTTGGTTCCCTGACTAATAACAACATATCTCTCCCTCAGCCTTGAAGAATCCTAATACTCAACAGCTTTCAGAATTTTCTACAACTGTGTCCTTCCCTGATGTGAGACTTGGTGGTCTTTAATGCCCTTGTTTGGTTCGAACACACTGTGTGAAATTTGAGCCTGCATCTGATGCATTCCTGTCCTAGAGGTCCTGCTCTGTGACATCGCAAAATTGAAAAAAGAATGTTCAGCGCCTTTAATTTCCTCCCTCGGCTCCCACATCAGCCTCAGTGACAGTTCACCCTTAGCTGATGATTTGTCTACTGTTTGTAACGCCGAAACGTCCATTTCCTCGTGATCCTCCGTATGAAGCTGTTCAATGGTCACATTGTCACTCTCCTTGAATCCAGGAACTGCTTCTCCACAAGTATCTAGGCATTCCCCCTTTTGCTGTTCAGCTGATGTTCTTAAGATCAGCCCTGTACTTTCTACATTCTTCTTCGGCCTCCATTGATCTGCTAACTTTAAACTTGCTTTGCAATTTTTTTTTTACATTTAGATCCTGATGTGAATGTTTGTGTACATTCAAGATTCTCTAGGCTTGTTTTCCTAAATTTCACCCTCGATGCAACCTGTTGATCTTTCCTTTCATGAGTTCCATTTTGAGCATGCGCAACAGAGCCCATCCACATCCCACCCTCCAACTCCCCTGCCCCCCGTCCCATGCTGTTCTGCTTGCAGATCTGTTTGACTGTATGCTGCCTTATTTTTCTTACAATCTCCCTCTGAAAACCAAAATCCGATACTTTGCCGAGTTATTTTATGGCTTTTCCTTAAAAAATCTAAAATGCATGATGTTATGCTGACTGGTCCGAAGGTGCTCGCCCAATACTGCCAAAACTACTTGACTGGCTTTGTTCCCCATAATGAGGACCGAGCACTGCACCCTTCCTTTTTGTATCTTCTACATGTTGATGTAAAAATCCCCCTGAAATAAATTTAAAGACATTTGTCTTAAATACTCACGACAATAAATGCTTGGAATTGAAATGCCAAAAGACAGTGACAATATCATTGTTTTTGACACAGCTCAGTGATTGGATGCACATCTGCTCCTGCATTTTGTTCTGAATAGGCGTCCAAAATACACCCCAGCACTGTGCCTGTCATCTTTTTGCTCCTGTGCTCTACTTTCAGAGCCTAATTTGAAGTCACTTCCAAGATGTCGTCCCTCATTACTGCTGTAACCAATCCCTAATTAATTATTCAACACCATGTTCCTCTTTAACACCCTCTTCTGTCCTGCCTACAGTTTCAATATCACAGAATATTGTGTTGCCAGCCCTGACCTCCCTGAACCATGTCTCTGTGATGTCAAAAATATCACGCTTTCACATGTCAGCTCCTCTGCCTGCCCTACAATACTTCCAGCATTGAGGTAAATCACAACCAGCCTGGAATTAAACAATCACTTCCACATATCATGTGTTGCTGGAAATTCATTCCCTCCTCAGTGTGCAGAGTGGACAACCCACAGTAACGGGCAGCATTGTTTGTGTCTCTCCACAACGGCTCGTTCTTCCAGCGATGATGAGGACTGTACAGGGTCCCGGCTTGTTCTCTTCCTTTGTGAAAACGTTTCGCTCTCTCCCTGTGATCGATATTGTTACTTACCAGATGGAGTTTCTCACAAGGAAATCGTTGTTGCCTTCCAAAATTTTCCATTCAATGATCCGCAGGAAATTGGGAACTGTACTTTTACAGGAGGGCATCACAATCTAGCGACCTGAAATGTAAAGCAGTTAGTCAGTAGATTGAAAAATATGTTATTGAGTGCAAAGGTTGAAGAGCACACTGTTTCACTCTGCTTGTGCATTCCCATCAAATGGTGAACCTGTGAAAATGTGAGGTGTGCAAGATCAGGAAGCCGGGTGGGGCAATGGGACAAGACACTGTTATGGTGAGCATTGTTCCATTCAACAAAGTGCCAGGTCAATGTGTGTGCGCTGACCAGTGTCTGACCAAGTTCACCAAGTTCAATTATTGGCGTTTGCTGCAGTTTACTTCCGATGCAGTTTCAGAGGGTTCGCTGGGAGACATAAGGCACTACACATGTCTCTCAAATGGTTAATGACTTTATAACGAGTCTGGGCAAGCGTGAAGATGTACTGAGTCCGGGAGGCAGGGCAGATGTTATCAACATAAATAACTAGTCCGGAGTGATTCTGGATCTCCATACCTATGCATCCACTCTCTGGAACATCCTATAATCGTGCCAAACATCGACTGCATCTTCACCGACACTGAGAACATTGATAGTTCCTGGTCTGAGACTGGCGATAATAATGACACTGAGACTCTCCCTTGTTCAAAGTGGACTCGAAATAATTTGTTGTAAAGGAATGTTTCAATGACTGCCCTGCAGCAGGTTGGAAGTTCCTTGCGGAGATTTACAAGCAGACCAATTTGTCACTCCATCTCACAGGCAGCTGTGACGTTCAATAGCACTGTGACTGAATTCAGGCTTTTTGAAATCCATTTTCAACGTTTGTGTTAATTCTAGGTATTACGTTTACTGACGGACCAATAAACAGAGGTTTACTAAGTTTCGTGAAATGCCAAACAAAGAAGTGCATCATGGTTATACAGCTAATCACGAATAAAATTCTCACTGAAAATAATTACAGATTTACGAAACTAAATGTTATTTATCGACACTTTATAATCTAAAAATAAATAATGAACACATTTTCATAATTAACAAAGAACTTAAGAACATAAGACATAGGAACAGGAGTAGGCCCATTGAGCCCACTCCGCCATTCAATACGATAATGGCTGATCTTTTCGTGGACTCAGCTTCAGCTAACCATCTTTTGACCAGAATCTGTGAGTCATTTTCTGTTCCATAATCTATCTATATTTACTTTAAAATAACTTAAATGAGATAGCCTCCTTTGGGCATATTTTCCCCATATTTCCAACATTTTACATGAAGAGGTTTCTTCTCAACTCAGTCCAAATCCGTTCTGTTAAAGCTATGCCCCTCGTTTTAGTTTCACATATCAGTGGAAGCAACCTCCCTGCTTCCACGTTGTTTATTCCCTTCATAAGTGTTTAAGTTTCTTGAATATCATCCCATTATTCTAAATTCCAATGAGTGCAGTTGCAATCTACGCAGTGTCTACTCATAAAGCAAACCTCTGAACTCTGCAAATAACCTAATGAACCTCCTCCTGCACCCGGCGAGTGTCAGTGCATCCTTTCTCAAGCAAGGATACGAAAATCTACATAACTGCAACTTAACTTCCCGACTTCTAATCTCCATCATTCTCGGAATGAAAGATATTTTTCCATTTACCTTCGAAGATACCTTCTGCCCCTGCAAATTAACCATTTGTGATTCTTCCATAAGGACACCCAGCTCCCTCTGCACAGCAGTTTGCTGCAATTTTTCACCATATAAAAAATGGTTCATTTCGCAGTTATTTCTTTCAAAATGGATGATCTCAAATGCACCGAAATTAACCACAATCTGCTAGACTTTGGTCACTCGCTTAACTTATCTGTATCATTCTGCAGACGTACAATGGGTTCTGCACACGGCACGCTACAATACTAGGGTAATCTATGATCTTTGATGCATTACACTTGGTCCCCAACGCTAAATCATCCATATAAGGTGGAGAAAACTGTGATCCCAGAACTGATTCCCAATGCATGTCACTACTCACTAATCGTCAACTAGAAACACACTAATTTTCCTCCAATCTTTGTTTCTTGTTAGTTAACCAATCCTGTCCAAGGCAATACATTTACGAAAATGCCAGGCACCTTTATCTTACGCAGTAGCCTTTTGGGTGGCACCTTGTCAAATGTCTTCTCGAAATATAGAAACACAGCATCCACTGGTTCACCGTTTTCCACCACATTAATCACCTTCTTATAGAATACTTGTAAAGTAGTTAAAAATCTTTCATGAACCAATGCTATGTGTGCCCAATGGTAAAAATTCTATCCAGGTGTCCTCCTATTTCTTCCTTGATGATAGAGTCAAGAATTTCTGCCAATACAGCAGTTAAGCTGACAGGACGAATGATATAGTCTTTTGTCTATCTCTTTTTTGACAAAGTTGCATCACATTCGTTGTTTCCAATCTGCTGGAATGTCCAAGAATCCAACAAATATTTAAATGTTACCACAAGTGCTTTTCCTATTTCCTCCAACATCTCTTTTTGTAAACTGGAATGCATTCCTTTAGGGTCAGGAGACCTTTCGCCACATTACTTTTCGCAAAATGACCCCTCATGGTAAGCAACGTTTCTAAGTCCTTGCTGGTTTCATTGTAATCATTATTGGCATGTAATTTGTGCCTACCAATACAGACAGTGAATACTTGTAGCATGTCTTGGTCATTTCAACATCTGAAACTGGTAAATTTTGTCTGAGCACATGTTGTCCACCTATCGCAGTGATCACAATTAAATTTTCAATGTCAGTATTCAACTGAATGCATTTTATCTCTAACAGTTCCGAAGTGTGGACGTCTGTACGGTCACATATTGTGAGTGAGCAAATGATCAATCAATCAAATAGAGGTAGTGTCCCAATGAATTTAATTAGAAATAATCCATTTAATTTACCACTGAAATGTACGGCTTTCAGCTATTTACTTCCAATATAAAAGTGGCTTGAATTCACTGTGCATTTTGTATATTATATGAACACGGTCTGTTGAAATTGTAAGTTGAAATCTAAGTACAATTATTAGAAAAAGTGTTATTTATCGTGCAATGTGATGATGAAAAAGACGATTAACATATGTTGATATGAGTAAAAAGTCAGACCTTTTCAAAGAGTTCTGCCCCAATAATAATTAAATATTTGGTTCGATCATTGACGTACAAAATTTAAAATATTTGTATTCTAATAATGCTTTGACTTGGTAAAGAAACTGACCTAGCAATGCCTGCATTTGAAATGGTAATGATGCATCAAATAAGACCACGTATGTGACAAAATTTAAATCTGTAAATAATCGCACATTTACTTTTATTTACATCTGCACATAATAGAGGACAGAACTTTAAAGTACAGAAGGATGACATGGGTTGCAGTCAATGGATCGGCTCCTGCAGCATCTACCCAGTTCATCCCATTTGTCAGCGCCATCTTCGTACACCTTAAATTCATAACTTATAAAAAGATATTCAGCTCTGTTTTAAATGCACATCCACAACACTCACAGGCAGGGCATTCTAAATCATGACAATTGTCAGAAGAAGGCAGTTTGTCCTCATCTCAATTCTAGATTTATCGCAGGCATCATCTAAATTGGGTCTCTTGTTCCTGTGATGCCGACGATGGACACAGAATATCCTTCGTTTTCACTGTAATTCGTTCCCAAATATTGAGAACCTGAATAAGTCCACATTTGAAACATCAGTAAAAATAACAACAATTTCTCTCATCTTTACTTTTTCTAATGCCTGTGTGTGTGTGTGTGTGTCTGTGTGTTTGTGTGTGTGTGCGCGCACGCCCTTATGTGTATGTGTGTGAGAGAGACAGAGAGAGGTCATCAATAAATGGACTGAAATGAAAGAAGAGAGAGGATTTTTACAAGACATAATTACATTGCAATATGACGAAGAAAGCATACATAATTTTCCAAGTAGTCGGATGTGAAACAAATGTAAAAAAAAATCTTCACTTGATGGATTATGGAAGTGAACACAGTGATGCTTACCGAATCAACTAACGTAATGGGACATTTACTCTGATTGTTAGATGAACACGTGTAGATATTTCCTGAGAATTTCACGTCATATTTTTCTTTCAACTTTCAAATGTAACAATTTTCATCAATGAAAACCAGAAATTGCTCAGTAGATCTGGCCGTGTCTTTGAAAATAGAGTAGAATCAACATTTCTTCAGAAGTCAGCTTCCTGGTTCAAGGATCAAGTGTTTCTCTGAGCTTGCACACAGGACATACTGAAGTGCGATGTTGGAAAGACACAGGTCGTGGTTCGCACTGGAACCAATGACAAAAGCAGGAAGAGTGATAAGTTTCCTCAAGGAGAGTTCAGGGAGTTGAGCCTGAGTTGAAAGGCAGGATCATCTAGGCTGGAAAATCAGGACTACTTCCCGTTGCACGTGAACGTGCGGCAAGAAATAAGACAAAACAACTTAACACCTGTCTGAAGAGCTGGTACAGATTAGAGGGTTTCAGAATTTTGGATCTTTGGGTTCTCTTCCAGGACAGGTGGAACATGTAGAGAAAGGATAGGTTGCATCTTAAATGGACCACCACCAACATGCATCTTGGGAGGTTTGCTTGTGCAATTCAGATGGGCTTATGCACGAAACGTCAATTCTCCTGCTCCTTTGATGCCGTCTGACCTGCTGCGCTTATCCAGCAACACATGTTTCAGCTCTGATCTCCAGCATCTGCAGTCCTCACTTTCTCCCAATTCAGATGGATTTCAACTGCTGAGGCAGGAGGGTGGAAACCAAAGCACCAGGTCAGAAACTGAGCAGGAAATCGAAGTTAATAGGAATAACAGGCTCGGCTCGTCTAATGACAATGGTAAGGAAATGAATTCTTTCTGTCCAAAATGTGAGTTGAAAGATGCAGTAAATGGTAGAGATTAGGCACAGCATTCTTATGGATTACTACAGAAGTGTGGAAAGTGTAGAAAGAGTAATACACAATAAAGTATTAAAGGGGAAAGACAAATCAATGGAACTTATTTACAAACATTGGCTGCGAATGAGCAAAGTGTTTGGAATAAAGTTAATCACCTGTTAGCACACACAGAGACAAATGGGGAACAACATGGTGTGCATTACTGAGACTGGTTAGAGGAACGTCCGGATAGGAGATTCATGGAATTGAATATAACCAAATCTCTACAGTGTGGAAATATGCCCTTCCTTCGAAGAAGGCAACCCCGTCCCTTGGAACATTAACCCACCCAAACCATTAGCTACCCTATTATCCGACATTTACTTGCATTGCATTCTGAGGTGCGTTCCGAAAAGGTGGACAAGCGCAGGAGGTGGAGATACTATATTGGTTAAGGATGATATCAATGTTGTATTAACAAATTATATTCGCACGAAGGATCAAAATTATGATTCAGTCTGTGTGGAAATAAAAAGCAAGGGAAGATACCCTAAGAACGACTAATTTACCCCTTCATCAAAACCCTCAATTCGATTGTTGGTAAGGGTCCTCACTCTCAGCAACTTCTTTTTCGAAAATCTCACTTTTTTTTCAGACCAAAGGAGTAGCCATGTGCATGTGCGTGGGCATGTACCCCAGCTATGGCTGCCTCTTCATCGGATATGTGAATCATTCTTGCTACCGCAATTACATTGGCACCGTCTCCAAGCTTTTTCTCTGCTACATTGATTAATGTACTGCCGCCACTTGTGCTTCCACAAACAGGATGAAAGGATTGGCAACTTCACTTGCCCCTTTCTTTCAGCTTCCTCCCTCCCCTTCCTCGAACGCGACATCTCCATCTACGAAAATCGACTCACCACAGCCGTCTAGTTCAAACCCACTAACTGTAACAATTACCTTGACTACACCTGCACTGAACTTCCCACTCCTCAGCAAAAAAAGCGATCCCTTATTAGCAATTTCATCTCTTGTGCCGTATCTGCTCCCAGTAGGAACAATTCGTTCACCAGATTGTTCTCCTTCGAGGACCGCAATTTCCCTTCCCACGTGATCAGCAATGCCCTCCCGGTCGTGTCCTCTTCTTGCTGCACCTCCGCCTTTGAACCGCATTCCTCCAACCGCAACAAGCATGGAAACCCCTTGTCCCCAACTTCAACCCACACTACTCCCCAGATACAGCACATAAACTTCTGCCATTTCGACAACAGAAAATCAGACCTCACCACCACAGAAATATTTCCTTTCCCACCACTACCAGCATTCCACAGAGAACATTCCATCTACGACACTCTCGTTTGGTCTACGTTCTCATCAACTGACCCTCCACATCCAGCGTATTGCTTTGCCACAACAAGAGGTGTACAACCTGTGCACACACCTCGCCCCACAACTCCATCCAAGGCCCCAATAGATTCTTATACTTCCGGCAGGGATTTTCCTGCACATCCACCCATCTTATCTACTGTGCACATTGCTCTCGATGTGGTCTCCTCAATACTGGGGAGACAGGAAGCCAAATCGGAGAGCCTTTCAGGAAACACTTCTGAGACACACACATCAATCACCCCCATCACCCTGTGTCCGACCACTTCAACTCCACTTCTCACTTCACCAAGGACATGCAATTCCTGGATCTCCTCCACAGCCAAAACCAGGTAACCTGACGACAGGAAGAAAACGCCTCATCATCCGCCTTGGAACCCTCCAAAAACAAGGCATCAACGCCGACGTCACCAGTTTGGTTAGCTCCCCTGTCCCACCTCATCCAAGATCTAACCATCAAACTCGGGGCCGCTCTCTTAAACTGCCATATCTTTCCATTTTCATTCCAATGTATCCGCTTCATTATTTAAAAAGACCATTCACCTATCATCTTCTTACCCACCTTCTGCAAGCCCCAACCCCACATTCCAATTATCTCTCAGCCCCAACCCCCATGTAAAGCTTACTCCTGCAACATCGTCTGGCCTGTTCCTCCGATCGTGTCAGACATGCTGTGCTTGTACAACACCACACTTGCCAGACAAGGAAAGTACTGAAGATTTGCTTTCTGCAAGTTCATGGTTGAAGCAAATTCATTTCTCCAATCAACAGTGGCTTCAATGTCACTACTTCTGACACCAGATTTGATGTCGTGATCTTTATCCATTTTGTTTTTAAATTTCCCCCAGCTGCCAGAGCAACAGCTTTGTATGGATTAGGAATCCAGTGACATTTCCATAACAACACTGTCTGCACTAGAGGACCTTTCCGAAACCATACTGAACATCTTAGTTCTGCGATTGACAGCTCTGTCAAAAGGAAGTCCCGCTAATTTGATTATCTTGATGGAACAGAGGACGTGATAACTGGGCATAATGCAATTATTCGCCTCCTAGGGTATTTGGCTTAGTTGAGTAATTTTTCGCATTGCCAGTAAGTTGTCAAAGTTGGTACTGGAATGAAACAACTTCCTCAGGGGCATGCCTTGCTGTACAGCACAAGCCTTCAGTTCTATTGCTGAAATGGTGCCAAGGCCCATTTGCTCCGACGTGTCAACTGTACTCAGTTGTTTCTCATTGATATATGCAGCGAATTGAATTAGTTGAATACTGACATCTGTAACTCTGTAGCCATCATGACAATGGTGAGTTGAATCATCGAATCAACGCTTCTGGCTGAGGATGGTGCAGCTACTACATCCTCATCTTTAACACTGATGCGATTGTTATTTTGGGTGGGGTTACTTGTGGAATCTTACCCTCCTCTCAACTGTTTGATAGTTCGATTTTATTTGCGACCAGATGGTGCAGGACTACAGACCTTTGATCTGATATGTTGGCCTTAAGGTCATTTCACCCTCTCTATGAGATGTTATTCCTGTTGTTTTGAATGTAAACCATACACTGCGATAGCTTTAACGGATTTACATCAGTTTTATGAAATCATGGTTCTTATCCTGGCATGTTCACTCACACTTGTCACTGAGCCATTGATCGGTTTGATGGTCATAATACCAGAAAACCAGAAGACATAGGCGTGGACGCAAGCCCATTCGGCCCATCGAGTCCACTCCACCATTCAATCAAGACTGATGGGTGTTTCAATTCCACTTACCTCACACTCACTGTAGCCCTTCGTTCTTTGTGAGATCAAGAATTATTTAATTTTTGCCTTGAAGACACACAAGGTCCAGGTCTCCACTGCACTTCATGACAATGAATTTCACAGGCCCACCATTCTCTGCCTGAAGAAACGACTGCTCATTCCCGTTATAAATTGACCTTCACGAATTTTAAGGCTGTACACACGGGACCTAGTCTCCCCTCCTCACAGAAACACCCAAAAGAAATTGATACAAAATAGGTGTTAATTAAGATGTGAACGGGGATATTGTTTCTGTCTTTTGGGTGCAAGATACAACTCAGACAAGGTCGTCGAGTATCCGAAAGAGGGAATGCATCATAAATGGAGAGATGTCATAACAGAGTATGTGCTGAAGTTATGGAATTGAATATGAACTCCTGCAGGCTGTAACTTACTAAACTCTAAACTCGAGCTTTGTTTGTGTTCGATTGGAAGAGTGCAGCAGTCCAGGACTGAAATATTAGCTGTAGCATAATCAATCGAAATAAATACCGATCTTCTGTGTCCCTCTCTCTTTAAACAGTTAGGTTATATTTGCCGGTCCTCTGGGTCCCTCCCTCACTCTTGTGATTCCTGAAAGATCTTCAGCAATGCCTCCACAATCTCCTCAGCTCTCTCTTCAAAAGCAGGAAGTGTAGTACTTCTGGTCTGGGTGATTGATTCACTTTCAGACCTTGCAGCTTCTCCGCCAGTTCTCTTTCGTGGTGGTCACTGCATTCAACTCTGTCCATGATTCTCTTTTAGTTCTGCCAGGCTACTGATGCCTTCTACAGTGAAGACTGGTGCAAAGTGTCTGCTTGATTGTTCTGTCACTTCTTTTTTTATTCCCGTTACCACTTCCCAAGCCTGATTTTCCAATGTTTGTTCTTGTGTCCTTCTCTTCACTGTTATATAACTGAAAACACTTGCAATCTTACATGATATGATTAAGAAGTTTACCGTCATGTTTCATCTTCTCCTCTCCACCGTTGTTTTGGAGTTATAAGCTGCTGATATTTAACTGTGCCCTAATCCTCTGGATTATGACTCATCCTCTCCACATTGTATGCATTCTCTTTTGGATATTATGCTGTGCCTCACTTCCCATGTCACCCAAACCACGTTATAGACAAACAGTTTTAATTGGAAGCACCTGACTATCACCTGATGAAGAAGCATCGCTCCGAAAGCTAGTGTTGGCCTCTAACCTGGTGTTGGGTGATTTTTTTTTAACTTCGTATATCCCAGTCCAACACCGAAATCTCCAAATCTTATCAGCCACGGTTGATATATCCTCACGGGTTATGTCTCTTCTTCCTTGGGTTTAATTTCAACTGTGACTAAGAATTATCTCCAGAAAGGCTTTTCGTTGCTCATTCACTGTCTTATTTGCGTGGTTCCCCTTGCAGTTAACTCTGTACAATTCCTCTTTCGTGTCTTTACAGTGATGTCCCTCAATTGTAATCACATTCAAAAGAGAGTGACAGGTCTCAACTGAAAGAGTGAGGTGTGAGATATGGAAAATGGTGAATGGTTGGAGTAGTTATTTACTAACTATAAAGAAAGAACGAGTATGTAGATGAGGACACGTAAACGTAGTAAAATCTATGTGATTTACAGAAGTATACGTACTTCCTATTTGTTTTGGCAATTTCCATGTGCTGTGGTACATTGTACAGTATATGTGCAACAGATTAAAATGGTTAACTTCGGGGTGTAATCCTAGAACTTCCATCTCTAATAATTTGACAGGCACTAGCTGTTGACAGAGCCCAGAGAACAAAATACATATTTCCCAATTCATCATGAATTAATTGAAGTAAGAAGGGACACCAGAAGTTAAAAAAAATGTAGCCCACATCCGGAAAAGAATATGAAACTAGAGCAGAGAATCCCAGAAAATAGTGGTGTGATCGGAAGGGGGAGCGTTCTCAGAAGGGGATTCTATGACACTTCAGCTGAAGATCAAATTGCATGCTAATGTTTTAGAAATGTTGGACAACATATGCATAACATTTTGTTAAAGATGTCTGCATTGTTAATTCTCAATGTGGTGAGCACATATGCACAATCTTATCTATCTGTACAAACACGCATAATAAATGCTGTATATAAATATTTTTCTCCATATCAATTTCAATTAACCTGTTTTGATCACATTCTCACTTAATATTCCTCCTTCCAAATGTATTCTGTTTCTGTCTCTGCATTAAATTTGATTCCATCGATCAAGAAAATATTTTTGACTGGGAGATATCACTTTACTCCTCTCCAGGCACCACAGCCACCATCTCCAAATGCGTTCTGTTTCTTAACCAATGAAAGATAGATTCTCTCCGTGATCTTTTCATCCTAATATGCAATGCAATTGTAAACGTAACATTTACTTTAGTGCTAACGTCAAAAAATCGAAAACGTTGAGACATATACACTGTGCAATAGGACTTTTGCAGATTTTGAAGAAAGCGATTTAAATGCATTGTATTAAAGATACAACATTGCCTTGTTAGAGCAGTGAGAGGGACGTAGACAGAAATACGGAATTCCTGTAGATATTTTGGGTCAATTGTGCCCAGAATTAGGTTTTCGATTTGTACTTGTGGTGATGGAGGTGACTTCAGTGTACTAAAAAGCTCTCGAGTGGCTCTTTGGAATGCAATTGTTTGGTGTGTTGCAGATAGATAATGCAATGGAGTCATCGAGCCTGTGAAGTGGAAGCATCACTTTCACCTTTGCTTCCAACATCGCAAGGGTAAGTGGAGCTGGGTAATAAGACCAATAGCAGGCGATGTCAACATCCGAACCAGATCAGGTATTGTTGTTACATTAAAGCGATGCAGTGACGGGGTTAACTGTAGCTATTTGTTCAGTGACTGTGATTGATGTCTGTCTCCATGTATCCTAACTGCGTCACTGGAGGATATTCCTCTGGCATTAGCAAGGGACTCCATTCATTGTGTAATCCCATAGTATAAGCAGCAGCAACATCTTTGCCCACACGATTAAAATAAGCAGATTCCGAGTGAGGGAGGGATCCGAATCTGAGAACATTCGAATAGAATGTTCCTGCAATGGATTCGAATCAAACTACAATCGACTGGAATATTACAAAAATGGATCAGTATCTCAGAGAAATAGATCAAAATGTTATAACAACAGGCAGGGGTTTATTTTATGGTCTTTACTGGCTTTCACAGGATTGGATATCTTTGACTTGGCGGATGAAATGTGTTCTGATGATTATTCAAGCAGGTTACTATCCCATCCTCGCTCTTGTTGGTGTTCCTGGTGAGTCTGTCTTCGTCCACTTATTTGTTATGTAAACCCTTTTGAAATCCATCGCTATATCGGTTACCTTGATTTGGCAAAGACGTAAACTCTTGTCTTCACTGTCAATTACAAACTCCAAACTGATTTTCATACATTTTACTCACAAATATTTGAGGAGAAGGAAATATTTTCTCATTTTGACTTGAGCTGATTTATGTCAGAATATTCCCTCGAGCATGAAATCTGTTCATTACCACCTCCATTATATGCCCAGTTTTCACTACTGCCTCAGTGCTGTTTCTGAATAAACTGCCATTTGCTCCTTTGCGCTTGCAGTACTTTTCTGGCCACTTGTTCAGCTACAAATATTTTTGATCGCAAACGTATTCGTGTCTCGACGTGGAGTTATGCCATTTGCAAAGTGTGAAAGTAAGTTGATTCTAAGACGAAGCAGTCACACTTTGTAACACCTCTTCCACCATAACCTGTAACCCCACCGTGGTTAGAGGACTGTGACCATGAAGCGACAGTTCCATTGAACCGTTTTCATTTTGGAACTTACTGATCATGCGTGGGTGTAATGCCCATTATCTCCCAATTGCAGTGTTTAGATAGTTCATAGAGTTCTGCTCCACAGAGGAAGATACAGAAATTCTTCCAGAATTACTGTGGACAGAGTGATTGGCGAAAGTGTGAAACTGCGTGTGGTGAGAATTATTAAGCGTAACTACTCAAAAGTTAATTGACTGAAGTTTGGTAAGTTGCTGCAATACTTAAGTTCCATCTCAGAGTTTTACCGATTTGGCAGGAGAGCTAGTGAAAGTGTTGCTGAGTCAAAGGGCACGGAAACAGACCTTTCCTTCCAAACCGGTCCATGATTACCATAAATACAAACTAACCTTGTCCCACTTGCCTGCGCATGGCCAATATCCCTCCAAATCGCGCTTATTTCAGTCTCTATCCAAATGACTTTTAAACATTATAACTACAGGAAAGAATTATAGATTATCCTTCAAAAATCTTTTGATTCAGAAAATTCCTGCAGACTAGAAAGCAGTTACTGTAACCCTAAATATTTAAAGAGGGACTGGTAGGGAAGACAGAAAAATAAGCAATGAGGAAACCTGACGTCAGTTATGAGGAAGATATTAGATTCTCTCTTAAGGAATGTGATAACTGCACACTTCTGAAATAATGATCTGACATCGCAGAGTCAGCTTAGATTCAGGAAAGGGAGATCATTTTTGATAAACCTGTGGTGTTTCTGTAAGTTGAGACATGCTCAAATGAGAAACAGTGGGAGTGTTGTATTTGATTTTACAGAAGACGTTTAACATGTTTTCTGACAGGTGAGCGAAGGAAGGTGAAACCATTTGGTAAGGGATGGATGCAGTAAATGGTTTGAGAATTGTTCAGTTGAGAAAATCTAGAGAGCAACACCCTTTTCTGCACTGAAGGCCGCTATCATGGGACATCACCTATCAGTGTTTGGGCAACAGCAAAGTGCAGGACAGATGAATGATTTGGATTTGCGCAATTAATGTTATCCGTCTTATTTTGTATTGATTAAAAGTTATGAGGCTGCGAAATTTCGTTGACCAAAATAATCTGCATGGTGTATCTTACCATGAGTTAGCAAAATAATATCTGCCCAGTTTGAAGAAATTGGGACATTAAATGGTATGTTGCACTTCATTGTAAGGTGATTCTCATAAAGCCTTATTACTGCAATTGCAGAGCCTTGATAAGAGATTTTGTCCCCGTTGTAATGAATGATCTCCTTACTTCAGACACAAACGATGGTGCCATGAGGAGAGAGTGATTAATCTGTAGCACTGTGTGAGAAGAAGAGATCTTACGTTGAAACGTAAGGATTGGTGGCGATTACTTATATTCAAAAGAGGGATTGTTAGGGTGAGAAATTCCATATTTGTACCCAGGATTGACTGATTTAATTTATTGTCACTTGTACCTAAGTGCAGGGAAACACCTTGTTTCTGATTGGTACATTCACATCATGGAAGTCAAGGGCATATGGTGAAAAAAACCAGGACAGAGCAAGGCATACGGATTACATCGCATAATAAGTACACAAGACGAGCTCAACATGAATCAGTATGATTTGAAGTTAGAGAGTCCATTCATCCATGTAATTGGGCATTCATAATAGTTAATGTACATCTGCTGATGGTCGATTGAGAAAGAGGTATAGGTACTGAATGCACTCTCTCCACATTATTGCGCAGTCTGTGTGTGACACTGAACTGAAAATCATGTGGTACTCAATCCCGACAACAGTCACAAAACCTTCCTTCTGAATCAGTTAGCCATTCCCACCAACTTCTAAATTCCGTGGCGAAAACGAATCTTCTTTTTCAGAGGTGTAAGATGCATCCTTGAGACTTCACGGAAAACTTTTATCTTCCCTCCACACTGCTGGAAACCGCGTTAAAGTATCACACGTACCCCACATGCAAGAAGAACACGGACAACAACATGAGGCATTCTGTCTGTGCAGCCTCTGCTCCGTCTGTTTGTCACGTCAGAAAACCACTTATCTCATTGCATTCCTGTACAAGAGTTTCGAGGTGCTGAATGGCCTCCTTCTGCTCCCTTGTAAGGACTTCATGGTACTGAATGACTAAGGGAGTGATTGGGTTATCCC
This sequence comes from Hemiscyllium ocellatum, assembly GCF_020745735.1. Classification (NCBI taxonomy): domain Eukaryota; kingdom Metazoa; phylum Chordata; class Chondrichthyes; order Orectolobiformes; family Hemiscylliidae; genus Hemiscyllium; species Hemiscyllium ocellatum. Next base: position 689,091 of record NW_026867605.1, read on the forward strand.
TGGTTCATGTTTAACAGCTCTATGTGCTTACTAGTGCAATGCTACTGAAGCCTTAAGAGGTTATTTTATTCTGGTTTATTTTAAGAAAGAGATTGAGCTAGAAATGCCAAGCTGGCTTAGGAAGAGTGTTTAAGCAAGCATCTTGGTAGTCCTTGCGATTATTTCAATACAGCCTGAATGGGTGTGGCCAGCTCTCACAGATGATGATTTCTCGATTTGGTTTCTCACTGACATCAGAACATATTGGACTCTCAGCAGAGTTGAAAGCTTCAGTGACTGGCTCCTGGCTGCTACTCTCTTTGAACATTTCTCGATGTTTTTCTTCGGCCTGGAGTGGAGAAACGTTTGTGAGAATCGGTGTTGACTTTTTCTTTTGCCAAAGGGTGCATTTCTGCAAAATTCGTATACTGGAAGAGCTAACGTGTTGAGTTAATGTTGAATTTTAACTAGAGTATTAAATAACTTGTGCTTTGCCCAACATCGAGTACTTTTACCAGTCACATCACCAGGGGAACATAACACTTCATATTTGCCTTTTAAGTAAGAGAAATGCAGAGTCTAGGCTACCGGCTTAAAATATTTTGAGGAGGGCTCTGGTCTGGTCAATAACACTAGACTCCATCTCTTTCTGTCCAATAGATGCGAGGGACAGGATGGGCTATCCCTATTCTTATTCAACGGTTTCAATAGCATGAACTCCTCCTTCCTATGAAGTGAGCTTCAGGTGCTGAATGAGCTCCTACTTTTTTCCAACTGAATTTAACAGTGCCCAGCAGTACGACAACATGAATGTTAAAGACTCTTCACGTTACTAGCTTGAATGTTTACCAGGACTTATGGCACATTGATACATTGTTTCAGGAGCGTGGGGGTGGATGGTGGTCACATTATTCTGAACATTGTGGGATCTTCAGTAAGCATTGCACTGTCTGATCTTATGATTGGGAGCAAGATTTTGATGAAACATCGGAAAACGTTTGCGCTGAGGTAACTGCACTGAGGATTTTCCGCCGAGATATATAGGGGCTGAGAGGATTTGCAGCCATCAACCATAGACATCTTCGTCTGTGCTTTACATTACTCCAACGTGTGGTGCACTTACACCACAGTGCGTGCATTTTTTCATGTTCCTTGACGCTATCCTCGGTCATCCACTGCCTTGACATTAAGCCCAGATTGCCTGACCTGAAACATTGTGTTCACCTCTAATGTTCATATAAGTAGGACATGGTGTAGGAGCAAGGAGTGCATTCTTTAAACAGTGAGGAGCGAATGTTCGCAATTCTATATTCCATATAGTTAGAGAGCTAGATCATTGAATGTATTCTTTTAAAAGAAAGAATAAAATGTGTTTGTTACATGCTTGAGATTTGAAGAAGATGAAGAATATGGTATTAAAGAGATATTATTGAACAACCCGTAGCTGTTACATTCGTGGAAGTTATGTGAATGAATGTTGCAGTCAGGAAGACCCTAGGATTTTGTGAGCCATGTCTGGGTGAGATATGGGTGCTAGATTCGCAGTGAATCTGATTTACAACATGACTAACAAATGGTGCACAGGTTGTTGAGAGCCGGAGCTCTGGAAGAAAGATGAAGGACATCTTTTACAACCAGAATAGGTTTTACATTTTTATTTTCCAAACCACCTCAAAGTGCGTTTGACAATTTTGAGGGACGTTATGGTCTCCACTGTTACTGTTCATCACGTAATCGGAGTGAGTGGCCTGCTCCTGTCGGGTAGGTTTGAGGGGCTGAATTGAACACAGGACATAGGACTGTGGAACAGAAGTAGCTCACTAAACATTTTGCGCCTTGTGGAAACAAAAACTCTAAGATCATGGCTGATTATGTTGTCTTCTCAGTCCCACTTTCCTGTCTGAATTCCATTATCCGTGACTCACTTCTCTGTCAAATACTTATCTAACTTAGGTTTGGATACTTGTAAGCAGACAGGCATCACAAACCTCTGGGGAAGAGAAATCCCAATCCACAGACGACTTCCGAATTTCACCTTATCTCTCTTATAGAATCAAATAATCGCGCAGCACCGAAACAGACACTTTCGTCACATTTGCCCACGTTAACAAATCCTTCTAGTCTGACCTCATCCCAATTGCCAGCATTTGATCCATCTCCCGCTAATCGCTTCCTATCAATAAGAACATCCAGATGACTGTTAATGTGGAACTGTTACAATCTCCCCGGTGTTTTTTTCTGGCAGGTCGTTCTGTTTATGCATCATAAACTGCGCGACAATGTAGCCCCGAAGATGCCTTGCCCTCTCACCTTCAACCTATGTCCTCTGGTTTAGGACTTCCCTGCCCCGATTAAAGCACCTTGGTTCTTCACTCTATCCAAGACCGTCATGATTGTATTAGACTTAATTGAGGTCACCCTTATGCCCCAACTTATTCAGCCTCTCCCTTTAGCTCAAACTGTCCCATTCCAGCAAATTGTTTATCTTTTTTATGAACCCGTTCAACTTTAACAACATCCTTCTTTTCGCAGAGCGAACCGAAAAGTACAAAATAGTCTCAAACTAACCTCATAAATATGCTGCACATCACCAACAGGACCCTCCAACGCAGTGGCAAAAGTGGTGAGAGTGCCAATCATGTTCTTATTCTTCACTAAACTGACAAAACTTGACAACACTTTCAAGAAACTCTGAGGGAATAATGATCAGTTGTACAAATCCACCCTCGACTGACCTTTCCAAATTACAGAACCACAAATTTATTGAAATTAAAGCTGATGTGCCACTCCTCACTCTCTTGGCAGTTCTGATCAAGATCACGCCGTCATCTAAGGGAAATGTCTTTGATCTCAACTATACCATCTATTGTGCTGCCATCTGATATTGTCACGCAAATCGTTTGTAAAAGTGTTGACAAACAGTGGACCTAGCACCGATCCTTTTGGCACACCACTGGTCTCACGCCTCCAGTCTGAATAGTAACCCTCCAAAACCACCTTCTTTCTTCTAACTTCAAGCCAAGATTATCTTCTGTTGACAAACTCACTCTGGATTCCATTAACTTAAACTTACTCATCTGTCTATATACAGAACATTGCTGAACACCTTGGAGAAGTCCATATAAACAATGCATATCGCACTGCCTTCAACGATTTTCTTTTTCAACTGTTAAAGACATTCAGTTGCGATGGTCAAACACGATGTCCCATTCAGAAGGCCATGCTGACTCTCCCTAATCGTTCCCTGCCTTCCCAAACACACAAATATCTTATCCCTAATTATTGGTCCACAGTGCCCGGCTTTTCAGGCCACGGTTTTCTTTTGTAGTTCTATTCCTCCTCTGGTCACAGCAAATGTTAAATGTAACCAGGTTAGTGATATGGCCATCAACATCGATCTCAGACTGGGTCAGGTTCACTGTGAGTGGCAGGTCAGTAAGATTGCTTTAATCTACTAAAATTTAAACTTTTATGATTTAGACAATGAAACTCAAATAATGATGAAATCTGAATGTGATATAAAAAGGACCTGTGTTGCAACGTTTTCACTCAGAGTGTGCTGCATATATGAAATTAGCTGTCATAGGAAATGGTGGAAATGGGTACAGTTAAAGAAATTAAACGGCATCTGAATAGAAAAGTTTTAGAGGGATATGGCGAACTGCTGGCAAATGGGACTAAATTTGGTTAGGATAAATAGTCAGCATGGACAAGTTAGTGAGAAGCATCTGTTTCCTTGCTGTGCATCTCTGTCTCTATGATTCTAAACGGCCCCACTTGAGCTGAAGATATGTTCACACGTGCCTGTGTAATTGAAACTTTAAACTTTTGATGTCTTCATGAATGCCCCTTTTACGTAAATTACTTTCCAGCGTTATTCTCCTTTCCAAGAGCAAATATTCATCAGGTGTTCACAAGCTGTACTCTCCTCTTGATCCTATATGGTCAATAACAACAACTCACATTCTCAGGCCTAAACTATTAATTCTTTATAACACAATGTGTTTATTCCAAGAAGGAATAAGTGGGCATATCTTTGAAAATTTTCGATATCAATCCTGATTTTCTTTCAATAAAGGAAGTTCTAACTACACACAGTGCATCAAATTTGATCTCAGCAATGCCCTACACGGAATCAGTACAATATCCATAAGATCACACCCGGAACCTTTTTTCTGGAAACAGTGACATTCCATTAATCACATCGCTAGACTAACTTCATGTGAATCATGTCCCAGGATACACAAATCCATTTGAACAACTGAGTTCTGCATATTCTCATTTAAAGAATTTACTGTTGCATTATCGTTTCCCCAAATTTCGAAGTTACCGTCGCCAACATTGTGCTTTATTTTGCTGAATATTTGCTGAATACCCTCTCCTGTCTGTATTTCATTGCAGACGCTCTGCCTCCACGTGGCATTTTGTTGGATAGCTGTCCTGGTTTATCAGCCAATTAAGCTCTAATCCTTGCAGCCCATTATCTGAATTATTAATCTAGATTGTAAATTGTTGATGGCTTTACACTAATCCCTGAGAAATTGCATAAGTTACAGATTTCCAAAGTGAAAATAAGAAATGAACTCTCCAATGTATTCCCCGTTAGCTACAACGTTAGGATTGACGCCTCTTGTGCCTTGCATCTGCTTGTGGAGATATTTCTGAGCTTACCAATGTTCCATTACATACATTTGTTGTCAGTCAGAATGCATTCTATGAAATGCAAGATGGAAGAAGCGAAAAATTTCTGGCTGTAACAGCTGCTCCTTTTTTGATGTATTTTGTGTTCTGGAGGTCGTTTCCTCGAATCCCAGGAGCAGCACTTACTGTTTTATATGCTGTTGCATTATTTTGGAATTTTGCAAATAAAAAGTCAAAACAACAGCACGTTTAATTGGGAGAAGAACAGACAAAGGAAGCACGTGGCGAGGTCATTGCAGGAAAGCGAGAGAGAGAGAGAGAGAACCTGCACAGTTAGTGCCTTTGCTGTTTAAATTCATGTATCGGTGGACATAGGAGTGCATCTGGAAAAACTAATTTGCAGCGAAATTCACAACTGATCTTGGAGAAACTATTAGGCGAAGTTCACAGCACAGCATCAGATACGTTCATCGTTTTTAACTGTGGCCTAGAGAGAATCTGCGTTCGTGAGTAAAGTGGGTTCGTTCTTGAATATATGTTTTTGGAGATACGTCTCTTGATTCAATTTCAAATATAAGCCATAACTTCATTTAACCTGGGCAGTGTTTGTCGAGGAATAAGACAGTGTTATTTTCTGGGTCTGCAGATTGTGAACGAGCAAAAATGGCCTTTAGCAGAGTGATATATACTGCTTGTCAGATGTGGGAGTTTAACGAGAGTTTAAGGGTTACTGCGGATTACATGTCAAAAATGCTGTAAATCTTATCAAATCAAATGGATCGGTTCGAGACAGAGTTAGAAGCAATGTCCACATTGGAACAAATGAAATAGGAAGGGAAAAGGTTGATTTCTGAAGTGAGATTACAGGACGTTAGGCAGAAATTTAAGAAGTAGGGCCTCGACAGTAGTAATATCTGGACTACTACCGGTGTTACGAAGTAGTGATGAAAGAATAGGAGGATAGAGCAGATGCATGCATCGCTTAGGAGCTGGTGCATGGGAGAAGGATTCGCATTTTTGGATAATTGGAATCTCTTTTGGAGTGGATTAGATTACTTACAGTGTGGAAACTGGCCCTTCGGCCCAGCAAGCCCACACTGACCCAACACTCACCCAGCCCCCTACATTTACCCCTGCCCCTAACACTACGGGCAATTTAGCGTGGTCAATTCACCTAACCTGCACATTTTTGGGCTATGGGAGGAAAACGGAACACCCAGAAGAAACCCACGCAGGCACGGAAAAAATGTGCAAACTCCACACAGTCAGTCGACTGAGGCAGGTATTGAATCAGGGTCTCTGGCGCTGTGAGGCAGTAGTGCTAACCACTCTGCCACCATGCCACCCACGCTATGACCTATACAAGTGACTTGTACAAGAAGGACGATTGCACCTAAATTGGAAGGGGACGAACATAATGAAAGGGGACGAACATAATGGCAGGGGAAATTTGCAAGAGCTGCTCTGGAGGAGTTAAAATATAAGGTGGGGGTGGGACCGAGGTAGATTGTGAGGAAGGAGATCGATCTGTTGAGAACATAAGCGATTCAAACAGTCAGGGCGGCAGGAACAATGTAGGACTAATAGAATGGCTAACGTGATGCCACTGTTTAAGAAGGCTTGTAAGGACAAAAAGGATCAGAGAGGATTGATGATGGCAGACTAGTAAACGTGATCTATACAGTAGGGCTGTCGACAAGGTTCCCCATGGGAGACTGATTAGCAAGGTTGCATCTAATGGAATACAGGGAGAACGAGCCATTTGGATACAGAATTGGATCAAATATAGTAGACAGAGGGTGGTGTTGGACGGTTGTTGTTCACACTGGAGGCCTATAACCAGTGGAGTGCCACAAGGGTCGGTGCTGGCCTCGATGTTTGGACATTTACATAATTGAATTGGATGCGAGCATTAGAGGTACATTTAGTGAGTTTGCGGATGACACCAATATTGGAGGTGTAAAGGACAAAGAACAGTGTTACCTCAGATTACAACAGGCTCTTGACCAGATGCGCCAATGGGCTGAGAAGTGGCAGATGGCGTTTAATTCAGATAAAAAAACTTATTTACTTAATGCTAAGGTCCTACGGAGTGTTGCTGAACAAAGAGACCTTGGAGTGCAGGTTCATAGTTCCTTGAAAGTGGGGTCGCAAGTAGATAGGATAGTGAAGAAGGTGTTAGGTATGCTTTTTTTAAGTCAGAGGATTGAGTACACGAGTTGGGAGGACATGTTGCGGCTGTACAGACCGTCGGTTAGGCTACTGTTGGAATGTTTCCTGCAATTCTGGTCTTCTTCCTATCGGGAAAATGGTGTGAAATTTGAAAGGGTTCAGAAAAGATTTGCAAGGATGTTGTCAGGGTTGGAGGTTTTGAGCTGTAGGGAGAGGCTGAACAGACTGGGACTGTTTCCTTGCTGTGTCGGAGCCTCAGGGGTGACGTTGAAGATGGTTAAAAATTATGAAAGCATGGATAGGTTAAATAGGCAAAATCTTTTGCCTGGGGTCGGGGAGTCCAGAACGAGAGCGCATAGGTTTAAAGTGAAATGGGAAAGATATAAAAGTGACCTACGAGGCAATACTTTCACGCAGAGGGTGGTACGTGTATGGAATGAGGTGCCAGAGGAAGTGGTACAGGCTGGTAAAATTGCAATATTTAAGAGGCATTTGGATGTGTATATGAATAGGAAGGGTTTGGAGTGATTTGGGCAGGGTACTGGCAGGTGGGACAAGATTGGGTTGGGATATCTGGTCGTCATGGACGGGGTGGACCGAAGGGTCTGTTTCCATGATGTACATCTCTATGACTTTATGTGTCTAATACAATTTTATTATTCAGTATGTGAATGGACCTACTAGAGAAGGATCAAACTTGACCTACTCTTGGAAAATAAGGCACGGCAGGTGACTGAGGTGTCAGTGGGGGAACACTTTTGGACAGCGACCATACTTCTATAAGATTTAAAATAATCGTGGCAAATGACAGACCAGACCTAAAGGTTGAAGTTCTAAATTGGAGAAAGGCCAATTTTGACGATATTCGCAAAGAAATTTCGAAAGATGATTGGGGGCAGATGTTAACAGGTAAAGCGACAACTGGAAAATCGGAAGCCTTCACAAATGAGATAACGAGACTCCGGAGAAAGTATATTCCTTTTAGGGTTAAAGGAAAGCTTGGTAGGTATTGGAAATATCGGATGACTGAAAAAAATCAGGGCATGGTTAAAAAAAGAAGGATGGATATGTAAGTTATAGGCAGGAAGGTTCGAGTGAATCCTCAGATGAGTATCAATGCTGTAAGAGCGTGCTTAAGAGGGAATAAGGGGGCATGCGACAGCTTTGGCAAATATAATTAAGGCAATCCAAATGGTTTCAAAAATACATTATGGACAGAAGAGTAGCTAGGGAGAGAATAGGGTCCCTCAAAGATCATCAAGGCGGCTTTCTGTGGAGCCACAGGAAATGTGGCAGATATTAAATGAGTATTTTGAATTAGTATTTATTATGGAAAGGGATATGAAAGACAAAGTCTGCAGGAAAATTGATGATGACATCTTGCAAAACGTCCATATTAATAACGAGGAGGAAATGCTGGATGTGTTGGAACGGGTCAAGGGGGATAAATCCCCAGGTCCTGATCAGGTGTAACCTAGAACTCTGTGGCAAGCTGGAGAAGTGATCGCCGAGCCTCTTGCTGAGGTACTTGTATCATCGATAGTCATAGGTGAGGTGCCAGAAGACTGGAGGTTTGCTAACGTGGTGCCACTGTTTTAGAAGTATGGTAGGGACAAGTCAGGGAACAATAGACTAGTGAGCCTGACGTCGGTGGTGGGAGGGTTGTTGGAGGGAATCCAGAGGCACAGGATGCACATTAATTTGGAAATACAAAGACTGATTAGGGATAGTCAACATGAGTTTATACCTGGGAAATCACGTCCCACAAATTTTATTGAGTTTGTTGAAGAAGGAGAAAAGAGGACCGATGAGGGCAGAGCGGTAGATATGATCTGTGTGGACTACAGTAAGGCGTTCGACAAGGTTCCTCATGGAAGACTGATTCGCAAGTTTGGATCTCACGGATCAAAGGTAGAACTCGCCATTTGGATGCAGAATTGGCTCAAAAGTAGTAGACAGAGGCTCGTGGGGTGGAGGGCAGTTTTTCAGACTGGAGGCCTATAACCAGTGGAATGCCACAAGGATCGGTGCTGCGTGCTCTACTTTTGGTCATTACTGTAAATGATTTGGATGCGAGCATAAAAGGTACAATTAGTAAGTTTGCAGATTACAGCAACATTTGAGGTGTAGTGGACAGCAAAGAGGGTTATTTCGGATTAAATTAGGATCTTGAACAGGTGGCCCAATGGGCTGAGAAGTGTAATTATGATAAATGCGAGGTGCTGCATTTCGGGAAACAAATCTGAGCAGGACTTATACACTTAAAGGGAAGGTTTTAGGGACTGTTGCTGAACAAAGAGACCTTGGAGTGCAGGTTCATAGCTCCTTGAAAGTTGAGTCGCAGGTAGATAGGATAGCGAAGAAGGCAATAGGTATGCTTTCCTTTACTTATCAGGTTATTGAGTACAGTATTTGGGAGGGTATATTTCGGCAGTACAGTTCATAGGTTACGCCACTTTTGGATTATTGCGTGCAATTCTGGTCTACTTCCTATCAGAAAGGGTTCAGAAAATATTTGCAAGAATGTTCCCAGGGTTGGAGGAGTTGAGCTATGGGAAGAGGTTGAACTTCTGAGGAGGCTGAGGGGTTACTTTATAGACGTTTACAAAATTATGAGGGGCATGGATAGGGTAAATACGCAATGTGGTTTCTCTGCTATCGGGGAATCCAGAACTAGAGGGCACAGGTTTAGGGCGAGGTTTAAAGATATAAAAGAGTCCAACATGACAACTTTTTCACACCGAGTGTGGTACGTGTATGGAATATGGTGCCAGAGGAAGTGATGGAGACTGGTAAAATTGGAATATTTAAGATGCATTTGGATGGGTATATGAATAGGAAGGGTTTGGAAGGATATGAGCCGTGTGCTAGGACTTGATTGGGTCGGGATATCTGGCCGTCATGGACGGGTTTGTCCGAAGGGTCTGTTTCCATGCTGTCCATCTCTAAGAATGTATGACTCTACATTTTCAATCAGTAGTCGTACAGTCAATGAATCTGATCCCCACAAGTTTAAGAGACGTGCACAGAATATAGATTGACAATTGAGTAGAACATTCGAAAATGCTGTCATTCAGACACAACATTAGATCTAATCTGACCATTCATTCGTGTGCTCAATTTTCACCAGACATTTATCAAGTCGATTTTCTATTTGCCCAGTTAACATTTGCTCCGTTTACAGCATCGCCAATGCTGTGAATCGTTAATTTCATTTTTGGCTGTGGGCGACGTGTGGAAGAATTGCCGAAGTCACTACACATTAAAATAAACAATTGTCTTTGAGGATTCACCGTATAGAAGTTTATAAAATTATGAGGGGCTTTGATATGGAAAATAAGCATCCTTTCCCCAGGGTGGGGGAGTCCAAAACGAGAGAACAGAGGCTAAACGTGAAGGGGAAAAATAAAACAGATCTAAAAGGTTACTTTTCTCACGCAGAGGTTGGGGCGTTTATGTAATGAACTGCCATAGGATGTTGTCGACATTGGTGCAATTATAACGTTTAAAAGGCATCTGGAATGGGTACTTGAATAGGATGGGTTCAGAGGGATACGGGCCCAATACTGGAAAATTTGGACGAGATTAACTTAGGAAACCTGGTCGGCGCGGAAGAGCTAAAGATCTGTTTTCCGTACTGTGTATCTCGAAGACACTATGACTGAATACTTCATTTCATTGCTATGAAACTCCGTATAGGTTGTAACGATCCCGACTGGCTGAATGGGATCTGCCTTTAACTCTTTAACAGCGTCGTGGGTTTGAGAGAGAGAGAAACACATGCAGTTGGCCTTTTGGTTCCTCGAGCCTGCTGATCAGTATATAAAGATCGTGGCTCGTCCGATTCTGGCTGAACACACTTTCTTTACAATTACCAATAAATATTGACTCTCCTGTCCATCACATCCCAGTCGAGGGCAGACTTTAATAAGTTCAATCACCTGGTGTTCACTGTACCCTTGAGATAAGAGTTACGACAGACAGCACAATGGAGAAAGCGATAGAATTATCTCAGTCTTAAATGGGTAAACTTTTAATGTTAGCTCAGTAAACTTACAGCCAGTCACCTCCTCTTTTGAGAAATAACTCCACAACAATTAGGAACAGACATAAACAGTTCGGCCCCTCAAATGTATCCCGCGTTCTCATTGACTTTTATTGAGTAAACTATTTATCACATTCAGACATCACTGAGTTATTTCCATTGCATTAAACCATAGAGGACAAGAAATTGGAGTGGAACTGGGCCTTTTGGTCCATGAAGTCTACTCTGATGCTCAATCATGGATGACATGTTTTGAACAAAATTCTCCTGTCTTCTCACTGTAACTTTTGAAATTCTTATTATCCAAAACATATGGATGTAAGCTTGCCCACCGATCTGGAAGGTTCATTTCCAGACCTTTCGTCATCCTAGTAGGTAACATCTTCAATGGGCCTCCGGGTGAAGCACTGTTCATGATTACTGCTTTCTATTTACATGTTTGGGATTTTTGTGTTGATGATGTCATTTCCTGTGGTTATGTCATTTCCTGTTCTTTTTCCCAAGGGGTGGTAGATGCAGTCTAACTCGACATGTTCATGGATAGAATTCTGCTTGGAACACAATCCGCTTAACCTCATCTTCCACCCCATGAGGAAAAGAATAGGAAATTTCATCACTACAGGTTTTGCCATCACCTCATAAATTACATCACCAACCCAAAGAAACCCAGATAAATACCTAGAAAGCAGGAATCATGAACAGTGCTTCGCCAGTAGGCCCACTGAAGATGGTTCATGGTCAGGTGATGAAACGTCTGGAAATGTACCTTCCAGCTCAGCGAGCAAGCCTACATCCGGAATCTCAACCTGAGCTACAACATTTCTCAAAACTCGCTAAGACCAGAAATTATCAATCCCTGCCTGAAAGACAGAACTGTGTCTGTTTCTCTCTATGTCTTGCCTGTACGTTTCTACTTAATGTCAGGACATAGAAAGGGTGGAGGAGTCAAGTCTTTTCCAGTGAAGATGTGTGATCAACGGTATTCCAGAGGGATTGCGGCTGGATCCACTCTTGATTGTTATTTGTATCAGTGATTTAGATTAGAATTATAGAATGTATGGTTAGCAAATGTACGGATGATACCAAGATCAGTTAAGAATGAACATTGAAGAAGATTGTATTAGATTAAAAACAGATTATGATCAGTTTGGTGAATGACTCATAGAGTTCGGCAGCATAGATAAACACCATTTGGTTCAACTTGCCCGTGACAACCAGATGACTTAAATAAATTTAGTTTCATTTGCCAGCATTTCGCTCACCAAGTCCTCTGGCAGCTCCTTCCTGATTTGCACCATTCTCTATGAGAAAACGTTCCCCCTTAGATCGCGTTAAGTCTCCCCCTCTCCTTTAAGCTCTGCTGTATTGATTCCTTTTCCCATACCCTAATGAAAAGCCATTGCTTATTCACACTGTTCATGCCTCACATAGTTTTATACAAGTCTGGAAGGTGCAAACCTGACTGCAATCAAAGCAAGTGATTGTGCATTCAGCGACCCCAGGTCAAAATTCTTAAATTCAGCACTGAAACCTCTTCCTGCTCCATCAAATCAAAATTCTAAAATAATGGATTTCGGTTTGCTCGCTGAGATGGAAGGATCATTTTCAGACGTTGCGTCTCCATACAAATTATATCATCAGTGAGCCTCCAGACGAAGCTTTGCTGGTGATTCCAACTTTCTGTTGAGATGTTTGGGTTTTTTGGGATGATGATGTCATTCCCATGGTGATGTCATTTTCTGTTCTTTTTCTCAGAGCGTGGTAAATGTGGTCCAAGTCAATGTGTTTGTTGATAGAGTTCTGGTTGGTATACCAACTTATAGGAAATCTCGTGCGTGTCTCTGTTTGGTTTGTCCGAGGATGGAGGTGTGTCCCAATCGAAGTGGTGTCCTTATTTATCTCGTACATAAGTGTACTAATGAGAGAGGGTCATGACGTTTTGTGGCTAGTTGATGTTCATGTATCCTCTTGGCTACATTTCTGTCTGTTTGTAGCGTTTGTTACAGTTCTTGCACGGTATTTTGAAAATGACAATACTTGTGCTTGTTTTATAGAGTCTTTCAAGTTCACTAGCTCCTGTTTCAGTAGAATGGTGAGTTTGTGGGCTACCATGATGCCAAGTGGTCTGACTAGCCTGATGTCATTTTCGAGATGTCTTTGATGTAGGGGAGAGTAGCTAGGGTTTCTGGACAAGTTCTGTCTGCTTGTTTGGGTTTGTTGCTGAGAAATCAGCGAACTGTTTTCTTTGGTTACCCATTCTATTTGATTACACTATGTAGGTGATTTTCCTCTGCTCTGCGTAGTTCCTCTGCTCCGCAGTATGGGTGGCTCGTTGAAATAGTGTTCTGATCCAGCGTCATTTGAGAATGTTGGGATGATTGTTTCTGCAGTTCAGTATTTGATCCGTAAATGTTGTTTTCCTGTCAATTCTGGTTTGAAGTCCCCCATTGGCTTTTCGCTCTACTGTGGCGTCGAGGAATGGTCGTTTGTTGTTTTCCTCTTATTTTGTGAACTTTATTATACAAAAGTTATTATTGATGGTCTTGAATGTTTCCTCTAATGCGTTTTGTTTTAGTGTTGAGAAAGGTGTCATCGATATTGTGGACCCAAACGTTGTTTTGAATGGTGGCAGAGATGTTTCTTCGAGTCTCTACTTTACAGTCTCTGCTGGAACTCTGGTATCAAAGATCCCATGCGTGTTCCGTTGGCTTGCCTGTTGGTTCTCATGTCGAAGGTGAAGTGGGTGGTAAGGTGTATGTCGACGACCTTGACGATACTGTACTTGCTCATGTAGTGGGTGGTGTTTGATGTGTGTGCCTTTGGTCTTCTAATAGTGTAATCGGTGTTTCCTTGGCCAGGATAATATTGATTGATGTGAACAGAGCTGTTACATTAGAGGAGACAATTATTTCATCATCTTCTGTATTCGTGTCATGGATGGTCTTCATGCATTCGTGGATGGAATGAATGGCGTGGGTTGTGTCTTCTACTGAGTGTTTAAGTCTTTGGTATAGCTCCTTGGCCAATCTGTGAGTAGGTGTACCAGTTAGCAAGACTATGGTCTGAGGAAGGCTCATAGTTCGTGAATTTGGGGTAATCCATAAAAGCGTGGTGTGCTGGATCAGTTTGGATTCATTTTTCGTAAGTTGGTCTTCTTTATCTCTCCAGATTTCTGAAGGTTTTTAAATAGGGGTGTGATTCGGTTCTCTGTTTGTGAAGTCTGGTCTATCGCAACGTGTTGGTAAGTCTTAGTATCTGCACGTAGCGCGTTCGCTTTTTCAATGTAGTCAATATGATTTAAAATGCTGGTCAAGCTTCCATTGTCTGCAGATAGGATAACAATGTTCTTATCTTTCTTTTATTCTTTCTAGTGTTTTCCTTTCTAGTGCAATGAGTGTTTTCCCTTCGTTTCTTTTTGCTTCATGTTGGTGCGGCTATCTGACTGATAGCTTGCTGGATTCCTTCTGTGAATTGGTTGTCTTTCAGTGTTGTTTCGAATGCTGCTCAGAAATCTTTCTTCTCCAGATCCAGGAAGTTGTAATTTAATCCTCTTACTAAGGATTAGTATGGTTTATCAGTGTCTGTTAAGGGTCCGTCAGATAAGCTTTTTTTAATCTATGCTTCTGTGTTGTCAGTGTTGTTACTTCGTATAAGTTTGACGAGTTTTCTCTGCAGGTCTAGTTTTTTTTTCATTTTCTGTGTTAGTTGCTGTATAAAAGCCATAGCTTGTTGGACTGTGTCAGTCCATTCATTGTCTGTTTCATGAGTGCAAAGTTTCCTGGTTGCATTTACGGAGACTGTTTCGGAAGTTAGGGAAATGCTTCATTTCTCGAAGCATTCTGTGGCCGTTTTGCTGTGATTTTCTTTTGGCGATTGGGATGTTTAGTGGAGGTTTGTATATAAGACATTTAGTCAGTACCTTTTTCTACGGTGTTCGTGCAGAAAATACAACTGTTCATGGGGGGCACTCTGTCGGATGGCATTCGTTTCCCATTTTCGGACCAGTTTAAGCGTATTGCGCCCATAGTTTTCAGCTAGTTTTGATTGGATTTGTAGATCAGGTTGAGGGTGTGGATGTAGGTTTGCTCACTGAGCTGCAAGGTTCACGTTCAGACGTTTGATCATTATATTAGGTAACATATTCAGTGAGCCTCCGATGAAGCACTGCTGATGATCCTATTTCTATTTATATGTTTGGGCTTCTTTGGATTGATGATGTCATTCCCATGGTGATGTCATTTCCTGTTCTTTTTCTCAGGGCATGGTAAATGGGTTCCAAGCCAAACTATTTGTTGATAGAGTTCCGGTTGCAGTGCCATGCTTCTAAGAATTCTCGTGCATGTCTCTGTTTGGGTTGTCCTCGGATAGATTTGTTGTTCCAGTCGAAGTGGTGTCCGTCTTTAACTCATATGTAAGAATACAAGTGTCACAGGTTTCAAGTCGTTCTGTGGCTAGTTAATGTTCATGTATCCTGGTGGCTAGTTTTTTGCCTGCTTGTCAAATTGTAGTGTTTGTTAGTCGTGCACGGCATTTTGTAAATGACATTAATTTTGCTTGCTTTTTGTATAGGGTCCTTTAAATTCATTAGAT
The DNA here is from genome assembly GCF_020745735.1 of Hemiscyllium ocellatum. Lineage (NCBI taxonomy): Eukaryota > Metazoa > Chordata > Chondrichthyes > Orectolobiformes > Hemiscylliidae > Hemiscyllium > Hemiscyllium ocellatum. Next base: position 704,518 of record NW_026867605.1, read on the forward strand.
GCTGTTTTAGTGTGTTAGTGGATTTGTGGCCAAACAAGATGCCAAGGGGTCTGACTAGCCTGGCAGTCATTTCCGAGATTACTTTGATGCAGGGGACAATGGTTAAGGTTTCTGGGCAAGTTTTGTCTTATGTTTATGCTTGTTGCTCAGAAATCGGCGAACTGTGTTCATTGTTTACCCATTCAATTTGAATACATTTTACAGCTAATTTTCCTCTGCTCTGCGTAGTTCCTCTGTGCCGCAGTGTGTGGTGGCTCGTTGAAATAATGTTCTGTTGAAGCTTCATTTGTGAATTTTGGGATGATTGTTTCTGTAGTTCATTATTTCGTCCGATGTGTTGTTTTCCTGTTGATGCTGGTTTGAAAGTCCCTATTGTTTGTTCGCTGAATCTAGGAATGGCAGTTGATTGTTGGTTTTCTCCACTTTAGTGAATTTTATGGCTGTAAGGGCATAAATGTTGCTCTTGAAGCTTTCCTCTAATGTATTTTGTTCAGTGATGACAAAAATGCCATCCACGTTGTGAACCAAAATTTGGGTTGAATTGTTGGCAGAACTGTTTGTTCCTCAGGGATCGGTTCTGCAAACTTAAACCTGAGCTAGACATCAACTCAAACCTCGCTAATTTTAAAATCATTTTAATTAACATGTTATGAAACTCATCACTGGAATTTGGAGCTAGACATTTCAACTCAGAGGTATGGACACTACCATCCCTCAATAATAAATCGTAAAGCTGCAACAGTATGCTCCTGTGTGTTTGTTCATCAACCAGTTCTGACATGCAGTGACACATCACCACTCCAAGCAGGATTTGAATCCTGTTCCAGAGATAGGGACAGTCCCACACGAGTTCAGAAATTGGACTCCAATGCAGATTTATGGCTCACAGGCGGGGGCCTTACCAACTGCATGTGACATAAACCATGCCCAGCTTTTGGGTTAAATTTTGAAATGCCAGCTTTCAGCTCGGTATAGATTCATTAAATTCTGGTTAACTTCACTGGAATATACAGGTAAAGGAATAACGTTTTTGAAGGATGCAAGATGCTTGCCTCAGCTATCGAATGTTAAGTGTATGTGATGAGCTATCAACATAAACTATTTGCATCTGTAATTGCTTGGCTAGGATTTCCAGTGAAAATAGCTATAATCGGTGCATTGTAATATTAGTGAAATTAATGCTGAAGACACACTCTGTATTATGTAGGATTATGAAAAGATATTGTTACTGAGCACCAGAGATACGATAGTGTATTATTTCTGGCACTAAACACCGATCAGTATTTCTTGCCTCTGCTGTGTGATTGTCCTCTCCGAAAATCATTAAATGCGACAATACAGCTGGTTTCTTTCCAGCCTCTCCTCCCTGATAATATCACTGACTGGGCTGAGGAGTGGCAGAAGGATTTAAAATTCGATAAATGCAATGGATCGGACTTTGGGAGACCAAACAAGGGGAAAACGTATGCAATTAAATACCCGAACATTGGTAGTGTTGTGGAACAGAGAGGCCAAGGGGTTCAGGCATAATTCTTTGAAGTTTTCGTCACACGTGGACAGGGTGGTTAAGAAGGCGTTTGGCTTGCTTGCTTTGGTTGCTCAGACCTTTTGGTAAAGTGTTTGGGATATTATGTTCATGTCGTATAGGACATTCGTGACGCCCATCTTCTCACCTTGTTATAAAAAAGATGCCATTAAGGAGGGGAGAGATCAGTTGAGATTTACCAAGATATTGCCAGGGATGGAGTATTTGAGTTATAAGGGGAGGCTGGATAGGCTTGGAATTTTTCCACCAGAACATAGGACTTTGAGATGTGACCTTATCGAGTTTTGTCATACAATGAGCAGAAAAGATAACGGTGAATGTCTGGTGTCTCTTCGCTGGGGTCGGGAATTTTAATATCAGAGAATAGTTTTAGGATGAGAGCATAAAAGTTTACCAAAGGCATAGAGTTATAGAGCTGTGCAACATAGGAACAGACCCACCAGCCCAACTCGTCCATGCCGACCTGATATCCTAAGTGAATCTGCTGTCACCTGCCAGCATCTGGTCCATATCACTCTGAAGCCTTCATGTTCATATACCCATCCAGATTCCTGTTAAATGCTGTAATTATACGAGTCTCCACGGTGTCGTCAGTTACCTCGTTACACACACATCACCATGTATGTGAAAACGTTGACTGATAAATACATTTTAATTCTTTCCCCCTCGCTCTCAACCTGTGACTTGTACTGCTGCAATATGACTTCCAACTTATATATTCAATACACTGACCTGTAAAGCATATCAAAGTCGTCCTTCATTCTCCTACCTAACCGTCAAGGAACTAAGAACCTGAACTCCAAGGTCTCTTTGTTCTGAAACATTCCCCAGGAACGGACTGTTAAGTGTCGAAGTCCAGCCCTGATTTGCCTTTACAAAATGCAAACCTTCATATTTATCTAAATTGAACGACATCTTCTAATCCCCAGGCCATTGGCTCATTTGGTCAATTACTTGCAACTTCTTTGCTGTTCATGACACCTCATATTTTGACGTAACCTCGAAGCCTATTAACCATATATTCAATGTTGATATCCAAATCATTTGCAAAAATGGTGAAAAGCAGCAGATCGAGCACTGAACCTTGTGGCACACCACTGGACACAAGTCTCCCTTCTGAAATGCAACCCTCCACCACCACTTTCTGTATCCTACCTTCGAGCTAGTTCTGTATTCAAATGATTAGTTCTCCCTCTATTCCGTATGATGTAACCTTGCTAGCCAGTCTATCAAGAGGAATCTTGTCGAAAGCTTTACTGTATTCCATGCAAATCATGTCGTCTACTCTGCCCTTATCAATTCTCTTCAAAAATCTCAATCAGTTTAGTGAGGCACGATTTCCCACGCACAAAGCCATCATGAGTAACCCTAATCAGTGCTTGCCTTTCCAAATACATGTAAATCCTGTCACGTAGGATTCTCTCCAACCAATTTCCCACCACCGATGCCCTCCACATGAACATGTTGTATTCTGCGGCCTCAGCTCAAAGACAATCTGCTCCATGCCAACCTAATATGTGTGTGTGTGTGTGTGTGTGTGTGTGTGTGTGTGTGTGTGTGTGTGTGTGTGTGTGTGTTTGTAAAATAAAAAAAAATCTCAGCAACAGGCCCAGCAATCACTTCGCGAGCTTGTGAATAGAGGTCTTGGTTAAATCTGATTGGGACCCATGAGGTGCATTCTCTTTTCACACAGCATGAGGTTCTTGAATGGAATGAAATTCCTGAGGAAGTGATGCATGTGTGTGAAGTGGTGCATGTGTGTGAAGTTCTAACGTTTAAAATACATATGATTAAGTACAAGAGTAAGAGAGGTTTTGGAAAAATAGTGGCCCAATGCAGGCAAGTACAACTTGTTTAGTTTGGGAGTATCGTCAGCATGGACATTATGAGCCGATAGATCTCTTTTCATCCTGTATAACGCATTGACTCTTTGTCTCTTCGTGTTCCAAAGTTCGGATCGTCATATTGCTACACGTGTTTATTTCTGTGTGGCTATGCATGTCTCTGTGTGCCGCTCTGTGTGTATTCGTGTTTCATATGCAAGATCATTTGTAAGAGTAAATCACTAAATATTGCAAGTTACAAGCAGTGCAGTGAGGTTATTATTTTCTTCTCACAAAATGGACCAATCCGTGCAGCTTGCATATAACGACAGTGCAAATAACCTTTATTATTTGTATTATGTGCCAGGAATCCTGCTCAAAAACGCGTCATTTCCTCATTGCAGTGTTAGCACAAATAGTTGTCCACCTGAACATTTTCCATGTAGAGGGACTCAGTGCAACTACAATCCTCTCCACGCTAACCACTGTGCGTGTATCTGTGTGTGTGTTTGTGTGCATTTGTGCGTCAGTGTATGTATCTTTGAGGCAGTGTTTGTGTCATTTATTATATGTGTGCGTGTGTGTACGCGTGTGTTGAAGGTGCTGTCATTTGGATCGTGCTGGGAGCTGCTTCCCTCCTTCTCCCTCCCAAACTGAATCACTGATAGGTATCACCTTTCGCTGCAACCGGTACAGTGGTGAGGGGACGTCAGTTGATACTGACTGGCAACAGAAAGCTCAACAGGTCTGGCAGCATCTGTGGAGAGATATATAGGTAAACGTTTTGTGTCAAAAACGTATGTCAAGGGTATATTGCATCATTTTAAACACAACCGGGACTGGCAGACCGTCCCTACACAAAAACACACGGGCACACACGAATACACTTAAACACTTAGACCACAACAGTCATGGAGCGTGTGTCATTGTTTCTCTTGCTCCGTGGTTGGATGTTCAATATTGTAATAGCTCTGTCTACTGTGCGCAGTATTCCAGTCTGTCCTTGGGGATGCATCAGTATTGCACGTGCTTACAGTAGTAAGTGTGTCTGCGTTTCTGCATGGAGTTAAACTGCAGAACCATTTAAATAATTACAAATACCCAAAACAGGAAAAAAAATGTAAAGTTGTGGAGGAGAGTGTGGCGCTCCAACAGGAGAGCAATAAGTTGGTGGAGTGTTCTAGTATATGGCAGATGAGGATCAATTCAGAGCAGTGTGGATCACTTTGGTAAAACAGACTGCACCGTTATGATTGTGGTGCAAGATCAGCGGGCGCTGTGTATATATGAGCCCAGACTAATGAAGATATCAGGACGAGTGAGGAGAGCAGCAATTATCGCACAGTTTCACTATCTGTGTTGTTCACAGGATGCTTGTAGCAGGGACCCTCCATACTCCCTTCCTGGGAGGTCGTGAAGACGATGTGTTGTGAACTCACTTGTCAATGGACAACGTGGAGATTAATTTTGTATCAGTTCGATGACAAATGGAGATGGCATCAGGTCCATAGCTTCTAGGTTACGCCAAGGGAAACGGAACTGGTAGTGGGTTTGAAGTGAGAATGTTCTTTCATTCAACCGTTGCTTATTATATGGTTTCCTGTACAGACTACATTGGTAGGACAGCGGGCACAGCCTTAGAGGAAAGGAGAGTCATAGAGATGTACAACATGGAAACAGATTGTTCGGTCCAACCAGTCCATGCTGACAGATATCCCAAACCAATCTAGTCCCACCAGACAGCACGCGGCCCATGTCCCTACAACGCCTTCCCATTCATATATCCATCCAAATGCATCTTAAATGTTGCAATTGTACTAGCCGTGACCACACCTCTGCCAGCTCATTCCATAACATACCATCCTCTGCGTTAAAAAATTGCCCCTGAGGTCTCTTTCATTTCTTTCCCCTCTCACTCTAAACTTATGCCTTCTAGTTCTGGACTCCCCAACCCCGGGGAAACGACTATGTCTATTTATCCTGTCCGTGCACCTCATAATTTTGTAGACCTCTGTAAGGTCACCCCTCAGCCTCTCCTTGTAACTCAGATCCTTCAACCCTGGCAACATCCTTCAAAACCTTTTCTGAATCCTTTCAAGTTTCACAACATCTTTCCGATAGGAAGGAGACCAGAATTGCATGCAATATTTCGAAATGCAAGAAAAAACGTTTTCAGCCAGTAAGTGGTGCATCTGTGGAATTCATTGCAACAGAAGGTTGTAGGCGCCAGGTAATTGAGTGAATTTAATATGGAGGTACATAGGTTCTTGATTGTTAATGGCCTCAACTGTTACGGGGAGAAAATGGGAGAATATGGTTGAGAACTTCATCAGCCATGATTGAAAGGCAGAACAAACTCATAGAGTCACGGTTATGTACAGCTCGGAACTGGATCCTTCTGTCAAAATCGTTTGCCTGCTCTTGGCCCACATCCATCTGAATCCTTCCTATTCATATACCCAGCTACACGCCATTTCAATGCTGTAATTCTACCAGCCTCCGCCATTTCCTCTAACAGCTCATTCCATGCGCACACCAGCACCTATCTTAATCATGTTGACCCTAGGTACCTTTTATATCTTTCCCCTCTCATCCTAAACCTATGCCCTCCAGTTGTGGAATCCCAACAAAGGGAAAATACCTTGTCTGCTAATCTTGTCCATGACTCTCACGATTTTATGAACTTCTATAAGGCCACCCATTAGCCTCCAACGCTCCAGGGAAAGCAGCCCCAGCGTATTCATTCTTTCCCAATAGTTCAGAACCACCACCCCTGGCAACTTCCATATAAATCTTTCCAGAAGCCTTTTAAGCTTGACAACATCACTCCGATAGGAAGGACACCGGAATTGCATGCAACATCCAAAAAGTATTCTCACAAATATCGTGTACAGATGCACATTAATTCGCACGCATACTCTCACAGCTGTAGTCAATAACAGGAAAGAATTCCAAATGCCGTCTTAACTATCCTATCTACCTGCTACTCTAATTTGAAGGAACTATGAACTGCACTCCACGTTCTCTTTGCTCAGCAACACTCCCCACAACCTTAGCATTAAATGCATAATTCCTCTTCTGATAGGATTTTATTTCCAAAACGCAGCAACATACATTTATCTAAAATAAACTCCATCTGCCACTCAGCCCATTGGCCCACGTGACCAAGTTCTCGTTGTACTCTGAGGTAACCTCCTTCGCTGTACACTACATTTCCGATTTTGCTGTCAACTGCAGGTTTACCCCAAAACTACAGGTAATAGATTTAAGGTAGGAAAGGAACGATTTAAAAGGGAATCAAGTGGCAACATTTTTCACTCAGAGAATGGTGCATCTTATTAATATATTTCCGTTTACGTGGAATGAACTGCCAGATGAGTAGTTGGAGGATGATATTAAAAGTTAAAGATCCATTTGGATAGGTACATGAAAAAGGAGTAGTTATTGCAATATGGGCCAAATGCTGCAAGATGGGTCTAGAATAATTGAAGATATCTCGTCTGCATTGACAAGTTTGACTGAAAGGTTTGTTTCCTTGTTGTACAGCTCTGTGATTTTATGACTTTGACTGAACTCAAGCAAATACCCCCTTACCTCATCATTCCTGGAAATACCAGACTATGTTGCTAGATGCTACCGAAATGCCTTCAGTATTGCATTCTGTAAGCTGTGAACAAATCCTTCCATGATACTAAATCTCAGAGTCTCTCCACCGTCTATGTCCCAACCAATTCCGTGCTTTTTTGTGGTGTGTAAAATTGATTCCCCGACATCCAGTTTTGATATGAATGCCTGATCTGTGTCTTTCCCTGGCGTGTAATATTGATAAACCTAGAGCATCATATTCTACTATTAAGAAGCAAATTTTTTTTTTAAAAAAAAGGCTCACGTTTTATTTGACTTTCCAGTGTCCTGTCCTGTGCTCATATTGGACAGTGGGGTTTCAGCAGCTTTGAAGCATGTTTTTGTAGCTTGTTCTCTGCCTGTCTACTGAAAACCTGTATTCAAGAACATGAGGAAGCCCCTCGAATGTTCTTGATTCTGAAGTGGCTTCTATCTTATCGTTGAGTGAAGTCTGATTTTATTCTGACAATAGAAACTTCGTGGAAATGTTACGGATAACTTCCTAGAAACTGTATGTTTAGTCAGTGTGATGAATGAAGTGGTTTTCCATCTTTTATGATAAATGGGCTACGTTTAAAACGTTATCCCAAAACATGAAAGGGATCTTCACCAACAACACTAACTGGAATCAGCAGGTGCAGAGAGAAGAGGAGACGAGATCAGAATCTGAGAATAGTAGAATGGAATGTTTCAGAAATGGATCAGAAACAGAGAACAGTGTATTGGCTCACAATAGATACGAGTTTATCCATGTATGTTTGGGCTCTTTCTACATATTGTGACCAACTGTTATTATCATCGTGTATAGAATTTCAAATTTATATTATTCAATATTTTAATTATCCTATCCTGGTTATTATTCCTATAGCCATGTCTAACTGTATTACTATCCTTGCCATTCACGTTACACACTTTATTAGTTTTGTTCCTGCTGAGACTCTAAATCCAAGTATTCACTCTACAAGCCCCTGGTAACTGCAACAGTGAACTTCTTTCATTCGCTCTGTCCATCTTTGCTTCTGGAAGCGCGTCTCGCAGTTCACTCTATTGACCTACTCAGTTTCAGCTGTGAACCACTATTCGTTAAATCACTGCTCTTGCTGTCTAAATATTGAAAGCATGGAGTTCACTGTCTTCTATCCTGGTTATAAACTGCATCTCCTTTATCGGACTCCAAACTTAACCTTGGGCAATATCTGAGGATGAAACAGACGATTCAGTACTGTGGTGATTCATTTGACCATGAGCTGATTCTTGATGACATATCCTGATCATTTCTCATGTTAATTACTGACGCGTATCCGTCCATCATCCCTGTACCCGCTGAACTATATTGTCATTTGCTCTGGCAATGCTTTTGCTTTAGACAATAGACAATAGGTGCAGGAGTAGGCTATTTTGCCCTTCGAACCAGCACGACCATTCATTATGATCATGGCTGTTCATCCTCAATCAGTAACCTATTCCTACCTTATCCCCATAACACTTGATTCCACTATCCTTAAGAACTCTATTCATTTTTTTTTCTTGGAAGTCCAGAGACTTGGCCTCCACAGCATTCTGGGTAAGAGCATTCCATATACCCACCATTTTCTGGGTCAAGATGTTTCTCCTCAACGCTGTTCTAAGTGCCCTACCCTTTATTTTAAAACTGTGTCCTCTGGTTCGTGACTCAACCATCAACTGAAACATGCTTCCTGACTCCAGAGTGTCTAATCCTTTAATAGTCTTACACATATCAATCAGATCTCCTCTCAGACTTCTAAACTCAAGCGTATACAAGCCCAGTCGTTCCAATCTCTCAGTATAAGATAGTCCCGCCATTCCGTGAATTGACCTCGTGAACCGACGCTGTACTCCCTCAATAGCCATAATGCCTTTTCCCAAATTTTTAGACCAAAACTGAGCACATTATTCCACGTGCGGTCTCCCCAAGGCTCTGGCCCGAAACGTCGAATTTCCTGTTCCTTGGATGCTGCCTAACCTGCTGTGTTTTAACCAGCAACACATTTTCAGTTGTGGCCTCCCAGGGCCCTGTACAGCTGCAGAAGGACTTCTTTGCTTCAATACTCAATTCTTCTTGTTATGAAGCATGCTATTCGCTTTCTTCACAGCCTGCTGTGCCTGTTTTAATATTCTCAAATACGTCATCGCATCTGTTCATGTAACGGCCCTCAATCTCTCTCTGTCGATCACAAAGTTCTTTCTGAGTATTCATATTTAAACTGCCTTGCACCAATCAATGATTTTTATAATATCGTACACATAGATAGGCACACACGCGCATACAGGCACAGACAAAGTCGCACACACATACTCACACACGTGCTCAAACACATATACACACACACACACACACACACACACACAGAGACAGAGAGAGAGAGAGTAAGACAGTGAAATCCCCCTGCATTATACTGGTGCAATGGAGATAATGTAACATCAATTTATGGGAACACTCAGGATTGGCTGCAAATTTCCTCGTGCTGGCAGTTATCGATGCACATCTCGCACAAATATATTAACAAAAGTCTGCAGTGCTCCCCATGTTGCGCAGATCGTCCGTTCACTGAGCAGTACTCCAGCATAATCTGCACAGCTTTTCATGAAGAGCTGGTATTTTACCCCATTTTGGGCTGGTTCTGTGAAATAGACTTGAAACTTGATGGGGCAAATAATTTCAACTCATCTGGCAATCCCTTTATTCACTGTTCAGGCCCACAATCTTCCATCAAAACGATTATGCTTATTTCTTTCGAAATGAAAAGAAGTCTCACCTGCTCCCTTCTTTATTTCCTAAAACGCTGTCCAAACGCTTCTGGTACGAATTCATAAACACTCAAGGTTGCCTGTTTGATCTGCTCATAATCTCTTGACTCATCATCTGACAGCGCTGGAAATACACCACTGCTTTGCTTATCAGTTTATTCTGAACTATCATTACCAACAAGTCCTTTGACCACGTCATCCGCTCAGCAAAATTTTCAAGCGAAAAATGAAGGCTTCGACATCTTTCTCAACAAAATTTGGCAGTGACGAACATCTCTGCATATATCATAACTTCTGTCTTCATCTTAGTCCTACTAACTTGACTGTCCTAAATAATTCGCAACTTCTGAAGTTCCACTTCGCTCTCTCTCGCTTTCTCTTTCCTCTCTCTCTCTTTGTTCAGCTAAGAACCATCTCTCGCCTTCATTTTGATCTCTCTCTCTTTGTTAATCCTTCCATCTCTGTCTTTTCCTCTCTCTCTCTTCTCTCTCCTTTTGTCTGCCCCTTTGTTTATCTTCGAACTCCATTTTCCACAATTGATTTTTTTCTAACTCTACTGCACATTCTGTTTCTCTGACACAACGAAGTTCTTGAATGACTCCCTGAGAGTTTCAGTTTTCCTTTTGTCAATGGTTAAGCCGAAATCTAAATTTTTGTTATTTCCAGAAGTATGTTCTTTTCTGTCCTCCTAAATTTCATTGGCGAATTTGGGAATCATCCTTAAACCCCAGAATCTCTTGAACAAGATAAACAGCCACATTTCATACGTTTAACTTAACCTACCAGAAGTAACCGAAATTAGTCAAACTGTCTCAGCTTTGTTTTCTTTAAATTTCGAAGACATTGATCGGCCTGTATTTGAAACTACTGGCGTATTTCACTCTAAATATGTTCAAATCTGTCCAAATCTCAGACTGGATCCTTGTCAAACTGTCCAAACATGTACCCATGCCCCCAAATCTTTACAACAAGGCGGTAAATTCTTGTGCTAATTAATCCAAACACCCAGAAAAGCTCACCACAGTTCCCAGTATTTTAAAGTATGGGCAACAGAGAATTACCCAAATTCCACTCATGAAAGAAAAAATAACAACTTATTCTTTAACTCCGAAAGTGAACATTGTCAACACTATTTACAAATTTAAGCCTCCCTTGTCTTCAAATGCGTTATCTCGGTCCCTCTCTACAACAATATACTGATCCGATAAAGCCCCTATTATGTTTGCAGCAAATCCATTTTCAAGACAGGACAGCGGCTGCCGTCTCCAGTTGATCCTCCTCCGTCTGTACATTTCCCTGGTTCCTCTTCGGTCTTCAGCTGTATAGATGTTTCACAAGTAAAATACACTGTTTTGGAGAGACAGTGTTCGGGCATTCTGTCTGAAAATAACAGGTGTTGCTAACTGTCCAAAATAGATGCTTGTTATACCCCAAAACATCGGATAGTCTCATTGGTTCGATGTTTTCAAAACAGAAACGCAATGAAATTCGGTTGGGTTTTAGTTTCAAATAATTTAAATTGATTAGATAACTTCGAACTGCTGTGGAAACAACTCAAGTATCAAGTTTACAACAACTTCCACACCATCCAATTTTCTAGCACAAACTGTGACTGCGAGTCAGACACACAACAGTTGCCTGCAACTCCCTCTGTGCATCCTTTAACTCGAACTATCATGACACGCCTTCGACTTCATAACACATTAACTATATTTCCAACACCGACGCAGAGATCAGGCTATTTTGGAACTGGTTTTGTGTGATCAGAGAGTTAATTGAGAAGTTTGTTGTGAACGAGCTTTAGCAAGTAGTCACCAAGATATTTTGGCTTTCTTTTATGACGTTTGCGTACAAGACAGCTTTTTGCTTTTGTTTATATTAAAATTACGTATATAAATTTGAATCGTACAAACCACAAACGTGTGAGGGCACGTTGGCTGCAGTGAAATGGAAAAATTAGGGAAAAGTATTTTTTTTTGGAGGACAGTCAATGTGTATTATTAATAGAAACACCGAATGATGTGCAATATGCATTTATCCCTCCAAGGTACAAGCAGCAAAATGGAGCGGTCACTCAGTGATGGTCAACAAAATTTTAAGGTGGCATTAGATAAAAGGAAGCAGCTTCCGTAAAATGAAAATATTGTGGTAACCATTGATTCAGTGAAGTTTACGACCCAGCAAAGGATGATTAAAAGATTAGTAATGAAATCAGGAAGGGAAGACATTTTTAAAGTAATTAGAAATATAAAAACTGGTGAAAAAGCCTCTATCTATGTTTGAAAGAAAAATACAACCAATGTCAACGATAGAACAGTGAATGTGCGGGCAGAATGATTTATTTTAGAAAACAGAGGAATTAAACAGTTCCTTTGTGTTCGTGGTCATGGAGCAAAATCCGCAAAATCTCCCGGAAATACTGTGTGATCGCAGGACGTGTGTCGCTCATTAATAAAATCATTCGTATCAGTGACAAGGTAGTATTTGAAAACATAGCTGAATTGAGCATTGTTACATCTGATAGACAAGATGTACCTCACAACAGAACTTCAGCGGAAGTGGTAATGTGCATACTAATTCCATTGGGGGATCAAAATTGTTGTATTTTCTTGTACAGCCTAGGAAGGCAAGAAACTGGGGCGATGTCGCGTAATATTTCAAAGAACTAGAGATGATCTCAGTGAAACTTAAACAAATTCATACAGGGTGTCTAACAGGGGCATCGAGATTCTGCTGGCAGGCAAGGTGAGGGAGAATTCCAAAATATCGTCCATGCACATGAAGTAGAACAGAATAATCAGGGAACAATTCGGGTCCATTTGAAACCAAAGGCGTAATATTTGTGTGAAACTGGAGAACATTGAGATATTTTACATGAGAGCTATACATCTGTTTTACTTGGGAGTAGAACGTTTCAACTACAAAATTCGAGAAAATGAACAGTGCAGCTCTTGAGCAGATTAATATAAGATGGAAACTCAGTTTGTAGGGTTTGGCTGGTATAACATTGGTCAAATTCCCAGACTGTTCAATTGTATATCAGACAAGGGAAGAAAGACATTGCTCTAAATGTTTTAAGATTTCTCCAGCCACAGGGGAGTCTCTAGAGAATTGGAGAACAGTTAATGATGTCCCATGTTACAGGAAGGGTGATGGAGATAGACCAGGGAAGAATTCACCAGTGGGCATAAGATCAATGTTAGCAAAATATTGAAGAATTTAGGGAAGAAGAAAATTGATCTCGATTCACAGATGCCATCTTTGATAACGGAGCGTCATTATGACATTATCAGAGGGAAGTCTTACCGAACAAACTGTATTGAATTTTTATCAAGAATATTGCGTATATGGTTTATAGTAAGGCCTTTCACAAAGTCTCACATGGGAAAATGGTCAAAAAATAAAATCTCATGGTATCAAGGTAACTTAGCAAGTTGCATCCAACATTGTCTTAATGACCGAGAACAGAGGTTTGTAGTCGAAGCCTGTTTGTGTGATTGGAGATCACTGTCCCCTGATGTTCGGTCTCTGTATGGTTGTGGTATTCATAAATGATGTAGGTGTGAATGTGGAGGATGTGCGGGCCGCAAGGGGAAGGTGGAGTGACATCTAAGTTTGTCTTCACACAAAGATAGGTCAGGTGGTTGGCAGTGAGGAGGTAGGTCTTAGGGTTTCCTATAAGATACAGATGGAATGATCAAATGAGTAGATCAATAACAGATGGAATTTAACCCAGATAAATATGAGGTGATGCACTTTGGAAGGAGGAACCGTGCAGGGGAGTATTCAATGAATGACAGCACGTTAGTGAGCTCAGAGAGTGCGTCTCCACAGATCCTTGTATGTGACCTTACAGGACAATGAACTTGTTATGTAGGCTTAGGCGTCCATATGCACAGCCTTTATCGATCATTGCAGAGATTATAAATTTATACGGGTCATTGGCCAAGATTGAATACTGCGTGAAGTTCTGTGTGCCACATTGCAGGAAGGACGTGATTGCACTGGAAATGGTGCAGAGGAGCTTAATCAGGTTGTTCACTGGGATGGACCAGATCAACTATGAAAACAGGCTGGATAATCTCGGGCAATGTAAATTAGAAAGGAGAAGGCTGATTCATTCGTATATGACTACGAGGACTTTGGACAGGGTCCTTTTAGTTAAAGGGCCAAGAACATGTGCGCACACTTTGAAAGTTAAAGGTTTGAGGATTTCAGAGGATTTGAGGATCGTTTTTTGCCAGACCGTCTTTGGATACAAAATGCACTACCTGAGAGGGGAGGAGTCACGTGTAAGCTCACAACCGTTAAAAAGTACTTGGTTGAGCACATTCACGGCTACAGCCTGGTGTATGAAAGTGGCAGTAATGTAGACTGGGCTTTAAATCTGACGGTACAGATTTAATCGCGACAACACATTCGGGTTTTCAGAAAGATTGTCAAAACAGTCCTAAGCCTAGTGCCCTAAATCAAATTTTATGGATCTGGGGCTAATAAATGGCCATGGCTTTCGAATGGGAGAGCTGAAAGGAAAGAGAGACAGAGTAGGAGAGAAAAAAAGTATTTTGTGGGGTGAAAGGCATGCAGGGTATCAAAAGAATTGGGGCTTTGGGCTGTTCTCTCATGATATTTTCGTGCACACTGTGTAAAGCTCTGTAAATGTCACAAGTTCGAAGATATTAGGAGGAGGTCTCTATGGGTTCGAGAGGACTCTATTTGAAGTTCCCTTTTCCGATATTGAGGCTGGAGCAGGTGTTCTTTAAGACCTCGATTCAGGTTGTTACAATTGAGTGTCTCGTTCGATCATTTCAGAGGCCATGGAAGAGTTTATCACATGTCCATGTGCATGGACTCACTTTTAGGTCACACCTGGAAAGCACGGGAGATTTTATTCCTGAAAGCACATAAGTGAAGGAAATTGATGTTTACTAGCCACATTAGCTTCAAGGTCAATATGACTGACACCAGATTTTAGATCTCAATATTTTATTGATTGATTAAACTTCCAACTACTACCACAGCACTAACCTTATGTAGGAGGGAGGGCTTCAGGTATTTGGACAATTGGATTGCATTCTGGATAAGGTGGGACCTGTACAAGCAGGACGGGTTGCACCTGAACCAGAAGGGCACCAACATCCTTTGAGGTAGGTTTGTTGGCACTCTTCGGGGGCGGGGGAGCGGTGGGTGTTAAACTAATTTGACAGGGGGATGGGATCCGGACTTGTAGTCCAGCAAGTCGGTTAGCTGTTTGTCAGGATGTCCATGAATGTAGGGAGGCTTTGGAGAAGGTAGCACTGACAGGGAATACCCACGAACACAGAGATTGGTTCAAGTGTGTATACTTCAATACAAGGAGTATCAGAAGTAAGGTGTGGATCGGTACGTGGGACTACGATATTGTGGCCTTCACGGAAACATGGATAGATGAGGGAGAGGAATGTTTGTTGGAGTTCCTGGTTATAGATGTTTCAGTAAGGTTAGGGGGTGTTGGGAAAATGGAGGGGTGTGGCATTGCTAATTATAAATGGTATAACGGCTGCAGAAAGGCAGTTCTGGCTGGGGATCTTCCTTTGGAGGTAGTATGGCCAGAAGTCAGAAACAGGAAAGCAGCAGTCACCTTGTCGGGTATTTACTGTAGACCCCGCCAATAGCAGCAGAGATGTGGAGAAACAGATTGGGAAACAGATTTTGGAAAGGTGCAGAAGCCACAGGGTATTCGTCATGGGCGATTTCAACTTTCCAAATAATGGTTGGAACCTCTTTAGATCAATTAGATTGGACGGGGCGGTGTTTGTGAGGTGTATCCAGGAAGCTTTTCTAACTCAGTATGTGGATTGTCCGACCAGAGGGGAGGCCATATTAGATTTGATACTTGGTAACGAACGGGGCCAAGTGATGGGCTTGTTAGTGGGTAAGCATTTTGGTGATGGTGACCACAATTCTTTGACTTTCACCTTGGTTATGGAGAGAGATAGGTGCGTGCAACAGGGTAGGTTTTACAATTGGGGGAAGGGTAAATACGATGCTGCAAGACAGGGGGGTCTGCGGAGCATAAGTTAGGAGCATAGGTTGCCATAGAAGGATGTCGTAGAAATATGAAACTTTTTCAGGGAACAAATACGACGTTTTCTTGATATGTATGTACCTGTCAGGCAGGAAAGAGATGGTCGTGTGAGGGAACCTTGGTTGAAGAGCGAGATTGAATATGTTGTAAAGAGGAAGAAGGAGGCTTACATAATTTTGAGGAAACAAGGTTCAGACAGAGCGTTGGAGGGTTACAGGATAGACAGGGAAGAAAGGGATTAGTGGAGCTAAGAGAGGACCTGAAAAATCTTTGGCGGGTAGGATCAAGGATAACCCCAAGGCCTTTTATGCGTATGTGAGAAACATAAAAATGACGGCAACTAGGGTAGGTCCAATCACGGACAGTAGTGAGAGACTGTGTATTGAGTCAGAAGAGCTAGGAGAGGTCTTGAATGTTTAGTTTTATTCACTATTTACGAATGAGAGGGACCGTATTGTTGAAGAGGAGAGTCTGAAACGGACTGGTAAGCTAGACGAGATACTTGTTAGGAAGGAGGATGTGTTGGGCATTTTGAAAAACTTCAGGATAGACAAGTCCCCCGGGTCTGGCGGGATATATCCTAGGATTATGTGGGAAGCAAAAGAGGAAATTGCAGAGTCGTTGGCAATGATCTTTTCGTCATCACTGTCAACGGGGGTGCTACCTGGGGACTGGAGAGTGGCGAATGTTGTGCCCCTGTTCAAAAAAAGGAATAGGGATAACCCCGGGAATTACAGGCCAGTTAGTCTTACTTCGGTGGTATGCAAAGTAATGGAAAGGGTACTGAGGGATAGGATTTATGATTATCTGGAAAGACACGGCTTCATTAGGGACAGCCAGCACGGAATCGTGAGGGGCAGCATTGCCTTACAAGTCTTATTGAATTCTTTGAGGAGGTGAACAAGCATGTTGATGAGGGTAGAGCAGTTGATGTACTGTACATGGATTTTAGTAAGGCATATGATAAGGTTCCCCATGGTAGGCTTATGCAGAAAGTCAGGAGGCAAGGGATAGTGGGAAATTTGGCCAGTTGCATAGAGAACTGACTAACCAGTCAAAGTCAGAGAGTGGTGGTTGATGGTAAATATTCAGCCTGGAGCCCAGTTACAAGTGGAGTTCCGCAGGAATCAGTTCAGTGTCCTCTGCTGTTTGTAATTTTTATTAATAACTTGGAAGACGGAGTCGAAGTGTGTGTCTTTAAATTTGCAGACGATACGAAGATTGTTGGAGTTGTGGATAGTGAGGATGGATGTTGTCAGCTGCAAAGGGACTTAGATATGATGCAAAGCTGGGCTGAGGAGTGGCAGATGGAGTTCAACACTGTCAAGTGTGAGGATGTCCATTTTGGAAGTACAAATAAGAAAGCAGAATACAGGGTTAACGGTAGGGTTCTTAGTAAGGTGGGGGAGCAGAGGGATTTTGTGGCCAAAGTTCATAGAACTTTGAAAGTTGCCACTCAGGTGGAGAGAGATTGTCAGGAGGACTATGGTGTATTAGCGTTCATCAGCAGAGGGATTGAATTCAAGAGTCGTAAGGTGATGTTGCAGCTGTACAGGACTTTGGTAAGGCCACATTTGGAGTACTGTGTGCTGTTCTGGTCGCCTCATTTTAGAAAAGATTTGGACGGTTTGGAGATGGTGCAGAGGAGATTTACCAGGATGTTGCCTGAAATGAAGAATATGTCGGACGAGGATAGGTTGAGAGTGCTAGGCCTTTTCTCATTGGAACGGTGAAGGATGAGGGATGACTTGAGAGAGGTTTATCAGATGATCAGGGGAATAGATAGAGTAGACAGTCAGAGACTTTTTCCTGGTTACAACAGAATGTTACAAGGGGACACAAAGTTAAGGTGAAGGTTGGAAGGTATGGGGGCATGTTAAGGGTAGGGTCTTTACCAGAGAGTGGTGGGGGCATGGAATGCGCTGCCTGTGGGAGTGCCAGAGTCAGAATCATTGGTGACCTTTAAGCGGCAATTTGAAAGGTACATGGATAGTTGCTTAAGCTTGGACAAATGTTCGGCACAACATCGTGGGCCGAAGGGCCTGTTCTGTGCTGTATTGTTCTATTAGCATCGTCTGGATTAGAAATACAGGGATAGTTCCACAATAGCACCATGGGGGCATATCGTAAGACAAACTGCCCAGGTTTTTTCTGTGCTGCTTGGCAGCTCTGTCAAAAAGAAATCTCACCAATTTGACTACCGTAATGAGACTGAGGGTGTGGCAATTCTTCAGGTTGTTAATTATTGCCCTCTTAGGGGATTGGCCATTGCTATTAAATTTACACTTTTGCAGGTAGATGTCAGAGTTGGAGCTGAAATGAAAACGCTTCCTCTGTGACACGGATTGTTTTGCAGCACCAGTCTTCCATCCTATTTCAGAAATGGAGTCATAACCCATTGCTTTGTCGTATCTAGTATGTTCAGCTGTTTTCTTGATGTCACGTGGAGCGAAACGAATTCGTTGAAGACGGGAATCTGTGAGTCTGTGGAAGGCATGATGGGACACGACGTGGATCATCCACTCAACACTTCTGCCTCAGGATGTTGCAGATACTACATCCTTGTCTTTTACACTGATGGGCAGAGCTGTTCCATTATTTAGAATGTCATATTTGTGAAGTCATCTCCTCCAATTGGCTGTTTAATCCATCACGATTGATGACTGTTTGTGGCAGGGTATCATGCATTCCATCTGAACTGTTCGTGTTGGCATTATTTCACCCTCTCTACCAGATGTTAGTTTGTGAGTTTGGAATGCCCTATTATGAGCAGTAATGTATGCAATAGAATTATGTTGCCTGTCATCGAAATCTTACCGAGATCCATTCAGCCAACAGCATTGTACTCAGTGACCTGGTTTCTGATGTGACAACACTTCAATTCTAATATTCTTATTCTGCTGAGGGATTCTCCATGTTGTCACACATCAAATCTGTCACATTCCACAAAACCATTTAACTGATTTTGTTTCATCCTTTAATTCATCCCCTTTCATTAGTGCCATTTTCTTTGTTTTAATGTGAACGCATTTCCCTCTGTTTTTCCCCCTGACCATGATTAAGAGATCTTCAGTGTCATTGTTGCTAGTCTCATGTAGTATCAGAACAAAGCAATTTTTGCACCTTGTGTTATCATTTACTTCCTGGTGTACAGTGGTTCATGTTCGAGAGGATATTTGAGAAGGTTTAACACATCTCTTTGAAACTCATTCAAAACCAGAAATTGCTGGAGAAGTTAAGCAAGTATGGCAGCACCTGGGCTTTGAGAGGAGAGTTAATCTTTCGAGTCCAGTGACCCATATTCAAAGTTTGTGGCTTTTACACGAATTTGTGTTCTTATTTCATATTTCCTGAAACTACTTTTATTTGTTTTATTGATAACGTGTTCTTTCCGAAATAGTCTGGAGAAGCTAAACAGGTATGGCAGCGTCTGTGAAGATAGATAAACAGAGGCAATCAAATCCAGCTTGACCCGTCTTCAGAAGTGCAAAAAGATAAGACAATGGGAGTTTAAATCCTTTGTCGAGAGTGTGGTGCTGTAAAAGCACTGGAGGCCAGTCAGCATCGGAGGAGCAGACGAATGCTGACTTACCTGCTCTGCCTTTCCAACTCCACACTCTGGACTCTGACTTCCAGCGTCTGCAGTGTTCACTTTCTCCTTTTTAGTCCCTTGACAGAGCTGGAGGAGAACGGATAGGCAACACCGTGTGTACAGCTGCAATGCGTAGACAACGGGCTTTTATTTGCAGTTAAAGGTAACCTGATGTCAGTTGATTTAAAATTAATGTGTAAATGGTGGAAAGAGATTCTCGCTACTGGGTGCAAGATAAAGAAGACACAAGGTCAGAGCGAGACCAGGAGGGAGAATGTACGAAAAATTGAGAACCGTCATAACGAGGTCAGGCTGTGAAGTTATGGAATTGAATCTTAAAATCTACAGGCTGTAACGGACGGAAGTGTGAAGTGAGGTTTTACGTGAGTTACAATTGTGCTTCATTGGAACAATGCAGCATCCCAGGACCGAGACGGTAGGATGATAGAACGCTAAGTTATTGCAATGACGAGCAACGAGAACATCAGATTTATTGCTGCAGACAGAGTGGAAGTTTTCCTCAAAGCAGTATAAATTTTGTCTCGCCAAAGTAAAGGAAACTGCATTGTGAACAGGAATGACACTAAACCGATTCAAAGAGCACAAGTGAAGTGCTGCTTCACCTGGAAGGTGGGTTTGGGGCCCTGGACAGTGAGGGGGAAAGATGTAAATTGACAATGTTGCAGTTTCTGCAATTGCATGGGAAGTTACCATGGGGAAGAGGGGAAGGGTTTGGCGTGATGGAGGGTGTCACAGATGGAGTTCTGTGAAATGACTATATTTGTTGTGTCAAGAAGACATGTTTGACGGCATTGGCCTGCTGGTGGTAATGTACGCGATGGAAGATGATTCTATGAATGTGGATTGTACTACAGTGGGAAGTGAGGACCAGGTGCTCTCTATCATTGTCGTGAACATGAGGGGAAAGAGTGAGAGTGGATGTGAGGGGGATAGTTCAATCATAGCTGAAGGCCATATAAAACAGGGTTTGTGGGATTTCTCTTTCACAGAAAAGGAGAACATGTCGGTGGCTTCCTGCTGGCATCATGTGACAACATCGAAAATAAATGACAGAGGGGGAGTAATTAGAAGAATTCTGTTACTCTCATCGGAGCACATTTCAACCACATGCAGATGATTGAAAATAATCATACATCTATATTACAGATTCCTGCCTTACATATGCGCTAAAAGAGAACATAAAAATGCATCCAGTGGGAGATCAGTGGAGGCACAGTGGCAGACACTTCAGCAGATATTCCTTAATGCTTAGCAATTATTAAATCTGTTCAAAAGGAAGTATTCTATACGAAGATGAACCACCCATTTTGCACAAAGGCTGTCAAAGATACTACTTGAAAAGTGCGTTCTGGAAAGCACAGCTGGTTCAGCAGAATCTGAGGAACGTTTGTCCAAAACATCTACTCTCTTGCTCCTTCGCTGATGCTCGGCTGGCTGCCCTTTTCCTGTGACACTCATTTCGACGATGATCGCTAGCATCTGTAGTCCTCAGTTTCTTCTGTCAGAGATACTACTCAGTCACAAATTGTTGATCATGATTTGAGGTGCTTATTTCAGAAACCAAAAGCGGATGACACGAAGGGAACGAAGTTAAAGACAATAAAACAAACAGAAGAGCTTTTCTGCGTGTTTTTTTTTAGAAGTTCAAGCAATGCGTGTGACCTTTGGAAGTCAGAAAGTCAGGAGACTCGGGGAACTGGCAGATAATTTAAACCAGTATTTTATGTCGTTCCTCACAGGGGAGATAATGTAAGTATTTCAATGATCTCAGCAAGGTGATGATCCGAGGGAAGGTTTAGAATGGTCTCTAATAAAAGGAGTAAAGATTTTAGCAAAGAGATAAGACCAAGTATAGTTAGCATGACAGGAACTGGCAATAGGTTTTAAAAGATGTGATGACAGAGAGACTGGCAGCATTGTGTGAAATATTCCTAACTGTCTGAATTGCAGGAGTATTCCAATGAAACTGGCGGACTTCAAATCGGCGTTTGTCTTCCAGAAGGAAGCGAGACACAGTGCAGGAACCTTCCAGACATTTAGTCTGCCAATAAGACCTGGGAATCTGTTCGAGAGCCTTCTTGAGGAAGGAATTGCAGGACATTTTGTAAAGCTTCACGCAGAGTCATCATGGTATTGTGAAAGAGAGATAACGTTTGCCCTGTAAAATCATACAAATGACAAGAACCTAGAATATAAAATCTGACTTGATATAGTGGAAGCACAGTCAGCTCATTGGGATTTCCAGATACTTTGTGTAATTACTAAAAAATAAAGTTTCTTACGCAAGACAGAAGCTCACAGTAGTATGAATAATGTATTAGCCTGGATTGAGTGTAGGTTAATACACAGAAGACTAGATTTGTGATTAATGTGTCTTTATCAGGATCAAAGTATTTATTTCCTTATTATCAGAAGCGTCAATGATACGGCATCATTTATTTACAATCTATCCTGACGACATTTAGGCGCAATCTGAGTGCAAGATATATCAGACTTTGTGGATCCAGTACAGTAAGAATGTAAGGAAGCTGAAAGGGGAAATCATTAAGGTTTGTGAGGGGCCAACTAATTCGTAGATGGAGTTTATTGTAAAAGTAATACACTCTGGCCCTAACCATCAATAGCCAGGGTATTATTTAATGGAAAGCAATTCAAAAACAAAATGCAGTATTAAGGAATTGGAGTGTTTGCGTGTCTGTAATTCAACATTCGCATCCTGGTGAAGAAGCAGAAACTGTGTTTGTTCATTAGGCTGATTCCTGGGATGCAAGTGTTAACTTATCAAGATCTTCCACATGGTTCGGTGTTTATTCATTGTAATCGAAATGGATGAGATGTGATAGTATTGAAACTTACAAGAACAAAGAGGAATTGACGAAACAGATGTTGAGACTATGTGTCTATTCCTGGTCAGAGTTTCTAATTCGGAGACATAGTTACAGAATTATGGACTTCAATTTCAAATTGAGATGCAGAGTAATGTTTTCTCTCAGATCGTAGAGAATGTATGGAATTCCCTTACCAGATAATTGTTAATATGGAGGCTAGTTAACTGAACGTATTTACAGACGTGGCGAACGGGTTTTTGACAAATTGGCGAGGTGAGGGAAATATGGAATTGAGAAGAAAGTGGAGTTGAGCCCAAGTACAGATAATCCATGCTATTTCTGAATGGTGGGGAATGCTTGGGATCTGAATGACCGACTGCTCTT
Organism: Hemiscyllium ocellatum; assembly: GCF_020745735.1. Lineage (NCBI taxonomy): Eukaryota > Metazoa > Chordata > Chondrichthyes > Orectolobiformes > Hemiscylliidae > Hemiscyllium > Hemiscyllium ocellatum. Next base: position 727,172 of record NW_026867605.1, read on the forward strand.
CCTATGTCTTATGTTATTATTTTCAGTTATTACAAAGTAAGTGGTTAGTTTTCTGGAAGTCCTGTTGTGCAATGCTGCATTCAGGGAAAGCAGCGGATTTGGTTGAGGTAACCCTGGGTGGTATTTGCGGGCTGTGTCTTCAGTACGACCGACATCGACAGCATTAGTTGCAGAGAAGGGAAGCCTAAAAAGAGAGATTGGTTATTCGTCTGATACGAATACCCATCGTGTATCCAACTGACCCACTGTGCTCAAGACTTTGATTCAATAATAAGGAAGACTGAAGTGAAACATCTGTGCTCTCCTTCCAATGTAATTATATCCTTCCTCAGGTAAGGAGATGAAAACAACCCGTCACCAAAGCCCTCTTGTTCTCTTCTTAGTTAGACGGGGTACAGCTGCAGCAGCAGTACATTCTTTTCAGAGAGTTGGTTGAAAGTACAGCTAGTGGGGACATTATATGCTTTTTTTTCTTTGCTTTTAAAAATCATCAAACAATCCATTACAGAAATGGGGCAATTTCGTTTGTTTTTTTCATAGTGATATGAGACGTCGCACCTTATTCTCCAGAAGCATTAGAGTCAAAGACAGTGAACACATTGGAGACGCAGACAGATAGATTCATGAATAACATTGGAGTAAAGTATTATCAGGAAGTGGCAGGAATCTGTGTTGTACGTGTTAAACTGTTTAGAATACTACAAAATGAGACTTCGGATGACAAGATCATCCAGGCATACAATGAAACTTGAAATTGCCATGTCGAAAAATGTTTAAAACAAATAAATAGTGAAAATGTAAAGTCACCTTAGTCCTAGAAGGTCCTAAGTCTCAGAACACTCTGAGAAAAGAAACTAAACCTCCGCATCTCCATTATGGATTTGAGGTGACTTCTAAAATAAAAGAAATAATTTGCATAACTTCCCCGTTATCCGTACTACCAATCAATTCTGTCGGGAGGATATGTTGCTGGAGCTGTACCCAGTCTGACTGAGAGCACATCCGGAGTGCTGTGCGTGTAGTTTTTATTTCTTCTTACGTGATAAAGGATCTAATTGTAGAGAACCATGGGACTACTCTTTCATTACTCATGGTACTCATGATGTTCTCTATACCTTGGGCGAGGGGGTGAAGTTGAGAAAGCGGGCTCTTCATGATTACATGTGTTCCTTGAGAGAAATTCAATCTCCGCTTTTGGCTTCCCTCTGTGTCACAAAATAGTCCTGGGAGACTACTTAACTGCGATATCCAGAAACAGTCAATGACAAAGGACAATAGAAATTTTGATAACAGTGAAACAGCTCTAAGTCAGGTAATAGTCAAGATAACAGTAAAGGACAGAAAAGGTTCTCTGCCAGACAATGTGTTTCTATAATGAGTCAAGTGTTGAGATGCTGAAGTTGAGTGGACAATGATGTAAATTAGATATGATGAACCGCCTTATGATGTCTTTTTATCGCTTTGTTTTCAAAATAAATGCAATTCTGCTCCTTCTCCGGGTGTGTTTCACACTGCTGGACTGACATTTCGCTGAACCTGGGATTGATTTGGAAAATTATCTAAAGCATTATCTGAAGTCTCAAAAAATTCCAGGACATTCTGTAATCATGTGGGGGTATTACATGGGAGTGGTGAGGTGAAAGGCGCTGCAAACGGTATTGAGATTGTTGGAACATGAGCGTTGTTCGCGGGTAGGTGTTATAGTTGATATGCAGTGAGTTTCAGGGAGTAGAAACAACAGGGTGACCCTTGCAGAGCAGGGAACTTTATTGTTTGGCATTTCTTCAGATTTCAGATAATGCACTGAACTGGGTGGTGCACTCTGACGATGCACAATACCTTTGGTGGTGTGGTCTTCTCTTGGAAGACAACGGCTCTCCCCTGTACGAGGCTATCCACTAATTTGCCCATGCCCCAGTCGACAAATCGTGGTACAATCTAATGACTCAGAAAACTCAACCATGTGTCAATTGGTTTTTTAAACATGGCACCAGTGCCAGGGCTTCGGAATATCTAGTGGCATCCGAGCCATGGTGAATACCTTCAGCTATGATGGATGGCAAAATCTGGCAGCGGGCTGACATTGCTTAAGAGTGACGGGTCAGTAGTTAATGAGTCGAGTTCGACAAGGTAGCACCTGGAAGCTAGCTCGGTCTCGTACACCTGAACACTCTGTCACTCTCAATGGAAATTCACTGCGGCAATTATTGTTAGGTTCGAAGACTGTACTGATCCCACTCCTAGTTACCAAGGTGCAGAACAAATCCTCATTTAAAAAAAAATGCTCTACCATCAGAACTCCCACCAAACTCACGTTCACCCATCATTCATGAAATCCCGGGCTCATGTTGAAAGATACTGTCAAAGTGTTTACATTTCAGCATTCCGAAACCTGTAAACACATCGTAGCATGCCATTGTCTGTCCATCTCCCCCCTCTGACTATTTCCAAATCCCTCCCATTTGTTTGCATTTACACTGATTCCACCGGCATCTCTCTCTGGAAGTGAGGTTTACACCTATAGCACCCCTTGTCAAGGGCACAATGTAACAATGAAACTGCAAAAGGATGGGAGGCGCACATTCTGTCAATTTCAGCAATGGGCTGGATGCTTGCTCATGCACGGCACCGATCGAAAACAGTGTTTTCGAGAAACACATTGGGGTGAGTTACACAGCTCGACATGCTGAGAGAGTTTGCAGATGAATCCACTGGTGTAGACTACACAGCTCATGACGTTGGACGGATATCTCGTCCGAGTTTGTAGATGAAAGAACTAATGCACACGTGTTCACGCTGGACAGCTTGCCGGGTCATGTTAAACTGTGCACCCGCTGGTCTGCACAGTGATTCGTAATGAACAGATATCTCATTCGAGATTTTGGTTTGTGATTTGATTTGATAAGTTGGATTGAGTTGGTGATATAATGAACCATTTCAACTTATTGTGCTGCAAATTTAATTTATTTTCTCTTTCATGCCATTGGAACCTCCAAACGCTCACTCCATCGACACCCCTCCTTCCATCATAGCCGATAATTGTGCAACTTGTTGTCCATTAAGTAATATTCCAATTCTAAAGCAAACTTCAGTCCATCTGCAATCAACCATGCCCTTTTGTATTCGTCTCGCTGGATTGTGCGATTCCAATCGTTATCATGCTCAGGAATAAGGAAAATAAATATGCACCTCACACTTTCACTCACTTCTGGGTCTGACCCATGTGACGCCTCATGTTGGACGGCAGAATTTTAGCAGCTTCGAGGTACGTCTCTAAATTTAGGTCTGTGCCTGTCAACTGAATGCCTGTGTTTCTCCCTCTCATCTCATCGGTCGTTCAATAATCTGGCAATATTCAAAAAGACCAGACATCTAGGTTTCGCTACTGCTGTTGGGGAGGTTATAAAATAATGTGACAGGAGACTGGGAACTAGAAGAGAAAACAAGGAGGCAGCGAGCTGAAGACTGCAGACTGCATGAATTATGAAGATAGCACTAATAACGGGAAGAATAAGCAGAGAGCAGGTGAGCGCAAAAGAACTGGTGGCCTGATGTGCACCTACTTTAATGCTGAATATAGTGTGGAAGGCAGTTGATACTAGGGCTTGGATTGGTGCCTGAGAGTATGACATTATTGCCACCACAGAGACTTGGTTGAAGGAAGGACATGTCGATTGGCAACTGAAGGTTCCGGATATAGACGTTTCAGAAAGGACAGCGAGGGATGTAAAAGAGGGGGTGGAGTTGCATTGCTGCTCAGGGACGATATCAAGGCTCTGCATAAGAAGGGCACTATGGCGTCTTGGGTAGTGAGGTATTATGGGTGGAACTGAGAAATAAGAAGGGTGCATTACATTTTTGGGTCTGTACTACAGACGTCCCAACATTTAGCGTGAGGTCGAAGAACGAATGGGTAAACTGACCATGTAGAGGTAATAGGATAGTGGTGACGGGATATTCTAAAAAGTCCATGACATGAATGCCCTGCTGCTCTTCTGGATTAGGAGTTTCAACGTCTGCTTGTCCTCCACTTATTGATGTGTATTCCTCTGATGGTATCTTCTTGTTCTTACGTTACAGTTTATAGGGCTGAAGTGGCTCCCCGTATTCCTCCAAAGCAGGTTATATATTCTAAACGGTTTCCTCCTGCCTTCCTGAAATGCAATCGAGGAACAGATTGGTTCTCTCCTGTTCCCAGACAACAGATACAGGGCTGAATTTCCTTCTTGCCCGTAAAAGAAATCTTCAAGGATACTGAATCCTTCTGTAATTCTAGTTCAGCAAGCTCAGCAGGCTAAACGGTCTCCTTTAATTCTTGTTGTTACGCTGTAGCGGTGAACTCGCCTGTTAATTAAACGAAATAGTTAGAAAAGTTCACCTCACCTTATAATCTGTTAAAATATGAGTGACAGAGAACTCCTACATACTACTGTTTAAAGAAAACAACATAAATTTATGTTATAACTCAAAACGTGAACATTAAACTAGTATTCACACTTTTAAGCTCCTTTTCTCTTATCTGCTTATTAGCTGTCTCCGACCCTATAACAATATGCGAATCCAATAAGACAATTATTAACATTGCTTAAAGTTAATTTCAAAACAATCCCGCCGCTGTCATTTTCTTTCACTCGTATTCTGACTGAGGAGCTCCCCGGGTCGTATTCATTCTTTTCACTGCGAGTATTTTTCCTATGAAAAGGTACCTTTGATAGAGGGTGTTCACTAAATTCTTGGAGAGAAACATGTCAGTTCTCCATGCGTTCTAACGCGACAGCAGTTCTGCTCTGATCAATTTTTGAAATAACATAATTTTACACATGCTTTACATGGGGTTTGACTCATGGATTCGAGGTTGCAAAGCAAGAATTTCAAACTCAGTTGGGGTTTGACATGCTGAAGCATAATGTAAACTTGAAAAGTGTGGGGATGTTAAAGCCGGTCAGGCAGCATCAGAGGAACAGGGGAATCGAAGTTCGAGCATAAGCCCTTTATCAGGAATGTGGATAATGGCACAAGTGTACTTTGAGATAATTTGGATGGGGTGGATCTGTGGGGAGAGTAGATGAGAATGCGAAAGGTGGATGAAGGTGGGGGAAAAGCTGATAGGTTAGAAAGGAGCGCGGATTGAATAGATCGTGTGATGAACATGTGAGTGTACTGTACATTTTAGAGGGTTAAAAGCAAACAGAGATAGCATCAATTATTCACAATATGATGCAATGTAATATGTGTCCAGCTACTGAAATAGCTAGGTTAGCTGTTTGCCTGGAAACCACAAAACAGATTCGAATCGGTCTGACTGGTTTAAATTATCCCCGAAAAATAACAACCTTCATCCAGTTTGAATTTTGTATATTGACAAGTTTAAAAGCCGAAATAATCCATGTTTTGCGGGTATAAGACTGGGGAATATTCAACAGTTGTGTGGATACCTCCGAAGTCACCAACATCGAAGAAAACTGCCCTAAAAAAAGTCTCTTAAGAATACCTTATCGATCACACAAGAAGGTTTGTTTTAGAAATCTCAATCTGGGATTTTATCGGATTTGTAATACAGAGGGGAAGGTAAAAGATAGTTTAAAGGAAGGAGTTTTTATTAATTGATTGTTAATTAATATTTTTGTGTTACACTTTATGAAATAAAGTTGTTCATTTCTACTTTATATAGTTATTAAACTCTCTACCTCTCACAGATGACTGACCAGAATACATCTTCTCTGTGTTGCTGGTTTCAAATCAACAGGAGGGTTTACCCCGTGTCGTAACTATCAGTAGGATAATTAAACTGATTGTTCGAATTGCTGACAAAACAGTCACAAAATGTTCCATGTTTAAAGGTACAGTACACACCTTTAAATTCATAACATCGTATAGCAATCACCAGGCATTGTCTGGCGTCTTCTCGTTCCCGTATTACAGATTTGAGGAGGCTGAATATACTGATCCTGTTGCTGTGTAAATGGATTTTGCGACTGCATGGTTTGATCTGAGAATAGTGTTATAGACTCGAGGGACTGATTCGTCACCTCCTGTGAATGCAAGTCAGAACCAGGGGTTGATTAACCTAGTCCTGTTCTGGTGTGACAGAGTCAAAATACTGATTATAATTCTGCTGCTCCTGAGTAACAGGCTGGAAATTTGGAATGAAAACCGCTAGTTGAAATGTAATTGGCTTCTGTGGCTTACTCCTTCCAAACTTACATATACAAATCTGGTTATCTTTCATTCTTCTAAATTGCAATGTTTATTGGCTCAAGCTGATCATCTTTTCCTTACCATTTTACACCATCATTGCCAGAAACAGTTAAACGAACCAACTCTGTTTCTCACGTTACAATATCCATATTTTTGTGAGGATACTATATGTCGAAACATTACTCCAGCCGTGGTCTTATTTAGAACCTCGACAGCAACAGTAATACTTTGCCAGCCTGCTTATGCAATCTGAACTGACTAGAGGAATGCAGAGCATTTTTGAAACTTCACTGTCCTTCTCTACCCCGTCAGCCTAACGGGAGATCTAGTGAAACTGTCAAAATGAGGCATGAAAAGAATGTACACAACGTAACGAGATGATCTCAAACTCCATGGAGTGTGACAACACGGCGGTGAACCACTGTGTTAATTAAAACAAACACCCTAAAAAGCTCACCTCACCTCGGAATCTGTTAAAATGATTGACAGAAAGCTTCCAAATTTCACTATTTAAAGGAAATAGCATTAAACAACAGCTGTTTACAAACTTCAGACCTTCTTACAATGAACTGATTATTACCTATTTCCAACTCTATAACAGCATAAATCGAAAAAAATAATTACGTCAACTGAATTTCAAAACCAGACAGCTGCTGTCGTGTTTGGTGTTGTTCTTCTTCCAACTGATGATCTCCTGAGGTCATCTTCTATCTTTATGCTCAGAAAATGATTCATATGGAAAAAGTACCGTTGATAGAGAGTATTTTCAGATTTCTTGGGTCTCATTCATAGATTCACAGAGATGTACAGCATGGAAACAGACACTTTGGTGCAACCAATCCACGCCGACTAGATCTCACAACCCAATCTTGGCCTACCTGCCAGCACCCGGCCCATATCCCTCTAACCTCTTTCGATTCATATACACATACAAATTCCTCTTAAATGTTGCAATTGTACTAGCCTCCACACTCCCCCAGCAGCTCATTCCACACACGTACTACGCTTTGCGTGAAACAGTCGCCCATTAGGTGTCTTTTATATCATTCCAATCTCACCCTCAACCTCTGCCCTCTGGTTCCCGACTCCCCGACTCCAATGGAAAGACTTTGTCTATTTATCCTATCCATTCCCCTCATAATCTTGTAAACCTCTATAAGGTCACCCCTCAGCCTCTGAAAATCCAGTGAAAACCGCCCCAGCCTGTTCAACTTCTCCCTGTAGCTCAGATCCTCCAACACTGGCAACATCCTTGTAAATCTTTTCTGCACCCTTTCAAGTTTCACAACATTTTTCCGATAGGAAGGAGACCATAATTGCACGCAATATTCCAACAGTGGCCTAACCAATGTCCTGTACAGCTGCAACATGACCTCCCAACGCCTGTACTCAATACTCTGACCAATAAAGGAAAGCGTATAAAACGCCTTCTTCACTATCCTATCTACCTGCGCCTCCACTTTCAAGGAGCTATGAACCTGCACTCCAAGGTCCCTTTTTTCAGCAACACTACCTAGGACCTTGCCATTAACTGTATAAGTTCGGCTAAGATTTGCTTTCACAAACTGCAGCACCTCGCATTTATCTGAATTATACTCCATCTGTGTCTTCTGAGCCCATTGTCCCATCTTGCACTGATCCTGTTGTAATCTGAGGGAACCCTCTTCGCAGTCCACTATCCCCCCAATTTTGGTGTCATCCGCAAACTTATTAACTGCACCTCTTATGCTCGCATTCAAAGCATTTATGTAAATGACAAAAAGTAGAGGGCCCAGCATCGATCCTTGTGGCACTCCTCTTGTCAGAGACCTCCAGTCTGATAACAACCCTCCTCCAACACAGTCTGTCTTTTAACTTTGAGCCAGTTCTATATCCAAATGGTATTCCATGAGGTCTAACCTTGCTAAACAGTGTCCCATGGGGAACCTTGTCGAACGCCTTATTGAAGTCCATTTCGATCACATCTACTGCTCAGCCCTCATCAATCTTCTTTGCTACTTCTTCAAAAAACTCAATCAAGTTTGGGAGACATGATTTTCCATGCACAAGGCCATGTTGACTATCCCGAATCAGTTCTTGCCTTTCCAAATACATGTACATCCTGTCCCTCAGGATTCCCTCCAACATCTTGCCCACCACTGAGATCAGGCTTACCGGTCTATAGTTCCCTAGGTTTTCTTTACCACCCTTCTTCGATGGCATTTTCGATCTCTCAAATTTTCAATATGTCTACATTTTTAAATCCTCAACATTGGATTATCTAATTCGTTCGATATTGGCAAAAGCAACAAAATCAAACGCGATTGTGATTTAGAGTTATGTGGCATAACTTAAACTGATTGGTCAAATTCGAATTGTTGGGAAACAGCAACCAAAACTTGGTTATCTATTTCACAGCCAAATGTGATGTACTTTTAACTTTCCATTTCACTCTGGTTCTAACAGCTCGTCATACACACATGTGATCATAATCGCTCCGTTTAAAACAGCATTCACTCTCTCTGAATGGTACAGTACTTACCGTCAACATCATAAAACCTCCTCTTAAGAAATAAATGAACCATCATAAAGAAATAATTGTTTTAATGTATTTTGCTAATACTTAATTCAATTGCAATTAAATACATAGCTCATTAATCTAAAGTAGACTTGCATATTAATTTCCCCAAAAATACATATGACATTGGTATCTGCCCAATCTTATCCATATATGTGTGTGTGTATGTGTGTGTGTGTATGAGACATAAGATTTGAAGATTTAAATACATTGGAATAGTTTGTTTCAGACTTTTAATTTAATAATTGCACATGTTGCAGATAAAAATGCGACAGCAGATGCGTTGTCCTGGGTTGAAAGGATATATATATATCCTTTCAACCCAGGACAACGCATCTGCTGTCGCATTTTTATCTGCAACATGTGCAATTATTAAATTAAAAGTCTGAAACAAACTATTCCAATGTATTTAAATCTTCAAATCTTATGTCTTGACATTTTCGAAGATGGAAGAAAGACTGTGTTCAGTGGACACAACCATCCTCAGCACATTGTTCATCACATAAACATTAAAAGGTTGTAAGGCCAATAACAAACTCAATAATTTTGTTTTGATTTTAGATTATTTTCACTGGTGGGTGTTGAAATTGGCAGTTCAATTTTAACATCATCTTCCTGGAGCATTAGAAGTCTGACTACTATATCGCTCACATCGATTGCAACTTCCAAGGATATCAAATAATGTGCAGCTAAAATTTTTGCCATGGTTAATACTGCTTTTATGTCCCAAGAATGCCACCTCAGCCTTCGCGAATTCTGTGTTTTTTTAATATTAATTACAGTTTTATTTCTCTTATTTGTTCAAAGAGCTCTGCCGACAGTGATCTTTCAAGGACTCGCTGAAAATCACTACTTCACCAAGATAATCTGAACTGTTTGTTAATCCAGCCACAACTCTGTTCATAAATCTTGGAATGTGCCTGGTGCGTTTATCATTTCAAAAAGCATCACTTAGTATTGAGATAGTTCATTTGACATTAAAAACGCAAAAAATCTGCTTTTGATTTCCCTGATAAAGATACCGGCTGACAACCATGCAGTAATTTCAACTTTATGATGCTAATGCAAATTTGTCTATACAATCCTCCAGTCTTGGTGTTGTGTAAGACTATGTTTTTGTTATGGCGTTGACCTTTCAATAGTTCACAGAAAATGGTGAGTCTCACCTGGTATGTGAACTAACACGATGGTTGAAATCCATCGCTCTGACTCAGTTCGCTGATATCTTCATTGAACATCGTATCCACTTCATTCTGGCTATGTATGGCTTTGAGAGGATTAAGCCAGTAGCATTTTTGTTTAATGGGAAGAGCATACCATATCTCTACCTCGTGCACAATAGCATTATCCCTCCCATTTAAATTTCTGCTCATATCCTCATATTGCTGCAACAAACTTTTCCACTGAACCCATCGCTCCTGACACAGACAGCCTAACAATATATCCCAATTCTCAAAGACTTTCCAGCATTTAATATATTTTGTGGCACAAGAAACTCTGGATTTAATTTCTTACTTTATGAGGTAATGAATAACACCTGTTTCTCCAGATCCTTCCCCGTATTATGATTAGGTATCAACATATTCACGTGTCATACCTGCTGCAGTTCTTTATCTATCTGACATCTTTTCAAGATAGTTTATCTGACTTTTTTTTCACAGTTTAACAGGGAAAAGGAACCTGCCTTTGAAGGGATCCCCACTATTGGTAACAATACTAATGCATCAACCTCATGAGAAAACGTCCAAACATTAGCTTGTTTTTACCTGTCACATGCTTCCTTTTATGCTATGCCCTTTTCACGCGATGTTTTGCGAATTCAGCTACCCGATTTAATTTTACTCTCAACTCAGATATACAATCCAAGGGTGAGATCTCCGACATTGGTCCTGCATTTTTTTTCTTTTATTAAATTGAAATTCCCTCTCACTTTCACGTCACTCAAAGGCAATAAACTTAACAGATTCGTTTATACCTACTCTAATGGTACGCAACACAACACGTTACCTTTATCACAATCATTTGGTAATCCTGACAGCACGACTTAACATGGTATTCATGGTCTGATGCCACCTTACCAGTGTTTCATGTTATTCAGAATGATACGCAATTGATCTAAGGTATTGTATGTGTGTGTTGTCCATGACTTCTCAAACAGCCAGCCAACAAACCTAGACCATTGGTGAGTCTGAATCTCTCTGTGTAGCGTATATCGCAGAAGGAAAGCTATCGACTCCTCTACTAATCATTTTGACTTAATATTCAGTCATGGGATTGCCTCTGGAAATTTGAATATACATCCATTATAGTGAGCAGAAACTGGTTGCCACTTATAATTTTAGGGAGTGAGCCGGCACATTCAATCATAACCTCAAGTGAAACATTCGTTGAATGCAGGAATTCGCAATAAAAGGTTCTGGTTTCATTAACACCTGCGGCTTACCTAACAGTGGGCACGTATGACATGAATGGCAAAATTTAGCCACATCCTCGTGCAATCCAGTCCAGTAGATTCAATTTTATATCCTAGCCTGAGTCTTCCTCACACCTCGGTGGCTGCACATTGGTAATGTGTGTTCAACCCGTAACACTTGATGTCTGTATTCTCTCCAAATCAGATTTGAATGTTAGTTTCTGTGCACATACATATGAATTTCTGCCCAGTTCTCTTTTGCCCTATCCTGCCGTAGTCTTCGTTTTTGTTAAAGATACTACCTTCAAGATAATAACCGTTGGAATATATTCTGATTCCTACTATGAGTATGCATCACGATATAATTTTCTTTTGCTGTGCCATCTTCCTGTTGTAACTTCATTAGCCTGTCAGTATTTAACACACCTGCCTTACCCTCTGCCTATTCAGTTTTATTTTGTACCATTGCATCAAATAGAGTGTACTCCAAATGAACTTCAACTCCTTCATCTTTCCTTTTAGTTTTTCCTCCTGGTTCTGACTTATGATGCCGGGATTTGTTACTACATAGTCTGCAAAACTTCCAGCATATTTTTCTACTAATACCTCAGTTCTCTGGTCTTCCCTTCGATTCTCCACAAAAATTCTCCAGTGTCACTCACGCATTGGACCCTGCTTATCCGTTCCCAAGAACAAACTGTATTCTAGGAATACATTGTAAATCACTCCCACTATTCCTTTCCCAGTCTTGATTTGGCACTCCAACCCTGTTTTACACAAGCAGAACATAAAACATAGAACAGTACAGCACAGCCCACGATGTTGTGCCGATCATTGTTCCTCATGTGAGGTAAACCTAATGTACAAACTCTCAAATTTCTGTGACCATCTGCATAACCAGCAGTTTCTTAAATATGTCCAATGACCTCGCTTCCACAATTGCTGCTGGCAACACGTTCCTTGCTCTCACAACTCTGCTAAAATAAACCTACCTCCGACAGCTCCTCTATATTTTCTGTCAAACACCTAAAAACTATGACCCCTTGTTTTAACAATTTCTGTCCTGGGAAAAGGTTTCTGGCTATAAACTCTATCTATGCCTCTCATTATCTTGTACACATCAATTATGTTCCCTCTCTTCATTCATTTTTTCCAATGAAAAAAGTCCGAACTCAGTCAACTTCTCTTCGTCAGCTAAGCCCTCCATTACATGCAGCATCCTGGAAAACCTCCTCTGAACCGTCTCCAAACCATTCACATCTTTCCTATAATAGGGCTACCAGAATTAGACACAGTGTTCCAAGTGCTGTCTAACCGAAGTTTTATAGAGCTGCAACATGATCTCCCGGCTCTTAAACTCAATCCCCCTCTTAATGAAAGACAAACACCATTTGCTTTCTTATCAATCCTGTCCACTTGGGTGGCAATTTTACGGGATGTATGTACCTGCACACCAAGTTTCCACTGTTCCTTCACACTGTCAAGTGTCCTGTCTTTAATCCTGTACTCAATGTTCAAGTTCTACCTTTCAAAATGCATCACCTCGCATTTGTCTACGTTGAAATCAATTTGCTAACGCTCTCTCCATCTCTCCATCGTGCAAATTTCACGCTGTTGCCTACAACAGTCCTCTATACTGTCAACGACACCTCCAACCTTTGTATCTTTTGCAAACTTTCTAACCCGTCCTTCTATCTCCACATCCAAGTCATTAATAAAAATTACAAAGAATAGTGTATCAGGTTCAGAGCCCTGTGGAATACCACTCACTACTGACTTCCAGGCAGAATATTTTCCTTCCACTACCACTCGCTGTCTTCTCTCGACCAGCCAATTCTGTATCCAGACATCTAAATCTCACTCCATCCCATTCCTCCTTACCTTCTGAACGAGCCGACAATGGGGAACCTTATGAAATGCCTTACTGAAGTCGATTTTCGCCACATCCACGGCTCGGCCCTCATCAACCTGTCTAGTAACATCCTCAAAGAACTCAAGAAGATTTGTGAGGCATGACTTGCCACACCCCCCACCCACAAAGCCTGATTGCTTCTAATCAAGCCATGCTTTTCCAGAGGGTGATAAATCCTATCCCTCATAATCCTCTCTAACATTTTGCAACGACAGACGCGAGATTGACTCGTCTGTAATTGCTGGGGATTTCCCTATTCCCTTTCTTGAAGAGAGGAATTTACATTTGCCTCTCTCCAGTCCTCCGGTACGAATCCTGTGGAGAGCGAGGATGCAAAGATCTTCAGAAGCGGCGAAGTAATCACGTTTCTCACTTCCTAAAGCAGCCGAGGACAAATATGGTCTCGTCCTGGCGACTTGTCAATCTTAATGTTTGTCAAAGGTTTCAGCACATCAGCTTCCTCAATCTCTAACTGATCCCGCATGCTTACCTGTTCCTTAATGGTTTCATTCACTAGAAGGTCATTTTCTTTAGTAAAGACATAAGCAAAAAATTCACGTAGGTCTTCCCCTACCTCCTCAGACTCTATACATAAGTTCCCTATGCTATCCCTGATTGGCCCTACTCTTTGTTTGATCATTCTCTTATTCCTCACATGCCTTTGGAGAACCCTAATCCTTCCTGCCAAGCCCTTTTCGTGACCCCTCCTGGCTCTCCTCAACCATTTTTGAGCTCCTTCCTCGCCTGCCTGTAATCCTCTAGAACTGAGCATAACCTTTGCTTCCTCCACCTTACATAAGCTGCTTTCTTTATTTTGACGAGAAGCTCCACCGCTCTCGTCATCCAAGATTCATTTATCTTGCCCCTTCTTGCCTGTCGCAAAGGAACGCATTTATGCATCACTCGCAACAACTGTTCCTTATTAAGTCTCCACATGTCTATAGTGCCGTTTCCGTGGAAGAATTGTTCGCAGTCCATGCTTCACAACGCACTTTTGACAGTATCATAGTTTCCTTATCCCCAGTTAAATATCATCACATTGTGCCTGCATCTCTCCTTCTCCATAGCTATTTCGAATGTAAGGCTCTTGTGGTCGCTATCCCCAAAATGTTCTCCCACCACAAATTCTGACACATGCCCCGGCTCGTTGCCAAGCACCAAATCCAAAATGGCCTCTTCCCTCGTCGGCCCTGTGAACATAGGGAGTTAGAATAAACGCCAAATATCTGTACATCCCTCCCGCAAATTACGAATAGGTAGAAAGAGTGCAAATCCACTTATCTCTTACTACTGCAGACAGATTAGAACTCTTCCCACTCACAACTATCACGTCTGCCCCTCATTCTTTCTGATTAAATTTTACCCACTAAGATGGAGTCTTCATAGAGATCAGACACTTTTTTCGTACCCACGCCATGCCTGTGCTGTTCACTCTCCTGCAACTAATAGAGTTTTCTTGTGGTTTCCTTTCGTACTTTCACTCATGTCAATGGTTTAGCCTCTTTTACCAATTCCTTTCTCAGTACCTTTCTTTGATGACCAGCAGAAAGACATTACTAGTCCCATGTTTCCATAGTGGAAATACGCAAGGCTCTTCACCTCCTTTTCGCCCTCTTCGGCTTCTTGTTTCACCTGTGGAAAACTATAACCAGTGTGCTCTCCTCTGTTTTGTGATGAAGGATGTCCCCTTCTACGCATTTCTGTTTCTTATAGAGTTCTTGTCGGTTGATATGCACCAATGCATATTCATCTGCCATTTCTGCTGCTGTTCTAAATTCTTGAAATGTTTGTTCATCCCCATGGATTATTATTATCTCTGGAACTGAATTTTTAAATCCTCCAGAAGAATAATCTTACTTTGATGGTCACACGTTCTTTGTATTTGTAAGGCCTGCACCTTAATTACGCTTTAATTCGTATAAGCTCATCGTGAGTCTGACGTGGTTCCTTCTTTATATTTCCGAACCGCTGCCAAAATGCTTTTCGTATCAGTTCATAGCCATCTAAAATAGCCCTTTGACCTCTTCAAAGTCTGTTGACCCCTTCTTTGATAACGCTGTGTAAACCGCACCAGATCTGTCTTTCCAGTTTGCTGGACAATAATTACACCTTGTGCCTGAACAATTTTTCAAATGGTATAAAAAAGACTCCGACACGATTCTCATCAAAATGTGGCAATTGTTTAAAATGTTTGTATACATGACGACCTTTCCTCGTAATGTCGGTCCTGTTAACTTGAATTTCCTGAATGGTCTGCACATTCTTAAATACGATTTCGCTCTCCCTTTCTCTTTCTTCGCTCTCTCCTTGCTCAGCTGAGAACCTTTCCTCGTTTCCTTTTCCATCTCTTTATTCTCTCTCTTTTTCTCTCTACATGACTATTTGTTCACTCTGTCTTTCTCTCTCCATCTTTTTTTTCTTCGAAATCCATTTTCCTCAATTGCAATTTAGGTTTTTTCTAACTCTGTTGTACTTGTCTGATTCTCTGATACCTCCACGTTTCATAAAATCGATTTCAATTTCAGCTTTCCATCTGTTCCTCGATAAACCCAAGGCTGACCTACTTGGTAATTGTAAAGCTTTGCCCTTCCTCTATCTTTCTACAATTTCTTGGCAAGTTTGGAAAGCATTTTGAATTCCCAGAAGCTCTTTCGCTGTGGGAGGAAACCCACGCAGACACGGGGAGAACGTGCAAACCCCACACTGTCAATCGCCTGAGGCGGGAATTGGACCCGGATCTCTGGCGTGGTGAGGCAGCAGTGCTAACCACTCTGCCACGGTGCCGCCACTTCTCTCACCTTTAATTTAACCAAACACAAGTCACTGTAATTGACAATATTTCCACCCATTTTATTTAAAGACCTAGGAGACTAACCGACAAATGTTTAAAAATGTTGTGTCGTTTGATACCCCAAGTCTATTCAAATCTTTCCAAATCTCAGACGGAATCTGTCTAAAATTGGCCAAATGTCGACTGTGAGCACCTACAATGTTATGACATAGTGGTGCATCCCAGTGGCAATTCAAATAACCACTCAGACAAGATTACCTCACCTCGCAACCTGTTCAAACATGAGTGTCAGAGAACTGACAAATTCCACTATTTAAGGAAAATCACCTCAATGTACGTTATAACTTTAAAAGTGAACATTAAACGACAACTATTCACAACTATAACTCCTCCTTTTCTTAACTGTTTATTAACTGTTTCCAACTCTTTAGTAATATGTTATTCCAATAAGACACTGACTAAAATTTCGAAGCTACATAACTACGGACTTCTTCAAAGTCTATATTTTCTGGCTGAAAATCTCCCTAGTCTTCTTTTTTTTCGGGGAATATGTTTCATATGTAAACGTTACTTTTGATGCGGAGCGTTTCATTCTTTCTTAGCGATTCCACGATAGCAGGTCCTCTCTCTTAAATTTTCAATATGTCCATTTTTTTTTATCCCGAACATCGGATCACCTCGTTGGTTCGCTATTTGGCAAAACAATCAAACGCGACTGGGTTTAAAGAACTGGGGCACAATTTGCACTGATTACTAAATTCGAATTCTGCTCCACACAGCAACCAAAACTCAGATATCCTTGACACGCCGGGACAATCACCTCCTCATGTACACAGGTGCTTGCAGTCTTATAAAACACCGAACATAGAACAATACAGCACAGAACTGGCCCTTAGGCCCACGATGTTGTGTCAAACGTTTGTCCTCGCTCAAGCACCAATCCATGTTCCTATTCAATTGCGGTGTAAAGGTCACCAATGATTCTGACTCTGCCACTCCCACAGGCAGAGCATTCCATGCCCTCACCACTCTGTGGGTAAAGAACCTATCCCTGATATCCCCCATACCTTCCACCCTTCATCTTAAATTTATGTCCCATTGTAACACTCTATTGTACCCAGGGAAAATATCTCTGACTGTCTACTCTGTCTACTCCCCTGATCAGCTTATAAACCTCTATCAAGTCACCCCTCATTCTTCGCCGTTCCAATGAGAAAAGGCCTAGCACTCTCAATCTATTCTCGTCCGACCTATCCTACATTCCAAAGGTAAATCTCCTCTGCACCCTCTCCAAAACTTCCACATCTCTCCTAAAGTGAGGTGACGAGAACTGCTCACAGTACTCCAAATGTGGCCTTACCATTATCCTGTAAAGCTGCAACATCACCTCACGGCACTTGAATTCAATCCCTCTGCTAGTGAACGCTAATACACCATAGGCCTTCTTACAGACTCTATCCACCCGAGTGGCAACTTTCAAAGAGATATGAATATAGACCCAAATCCCTCTGCTCCTCCACCTTACTAAGAACCCTACCGTTAACCCTGTTTTCCGCATTCTTATTTCTCCTTACAAAATGAACAACCTCACACTTGACAGGTTTGAATTCCATCTAACACTCCTCAGCCCAGCTCTGCATCATATCTAAGTCCCTTTGCAGCCGACAACAGCCCTCCTCACTATCCACAACTCCACCTGTCTTCGTAAAGTCTGCAAATTTACTGACCAACATTTGGACTCCCTCTTCCAAATCATTAATAAAAAATACAAACAACAGAGGTCCCAGAACTGATCCCTACAGAACTCCACTTGAAACTGGACTCCAGGCTGAATCTTTACCATCTATCACCACTGTCTGACTTCGACCGGTTAGCCAGTTCTCTATCCAACTGACCAAATTTCCCACTATCCCATGCCTCCTGACTTTCTACATAAACCTACAATTGGGACCTTACCAAATGTCTTACGAAAATCCATGTACACTATATCCACTGCTCTACCCTCATCCACATGCTTGGCCACATCCTCAAAAAATTCAATAAGACTTGTAACGCAAGGCTTGCCCCTCAAAACTCCGTGCTGGCTGTCCCTAATGAAGCAGTATCTTTCCAGATACTCCTGAATCCTACCCCTCAGTACCCTTTCCATTACTTTGCCGACCACAGAAGTAGGTCTAACTGGCCTGTAATTTCCAGGGTTATTTCTATTCCCTTTTTTGAACAGGGGCACAACATTCGCCATTCTTCAGTCCCCAGGTAGCACCCCCGTTGACAGTGAAGACGAAAAGATCATTGCCAACGGCTCTCCAATTTACTCTCATGCTTCCCACATAATCCTAGGATGTATCCCTTCAGACTCGGGGGACTTGTCTATCCTCAAGTTTAGAGGATAGACACATCCTCCTTCCTAACAATTATCTCCTCTAGCTTACCAGTCCGTTTTATACTCTCCTCTTAATCAATACGGTCCCTCTCATTTGTAAATACTGAAGAAAAGTACTCATTCAAGACCTCACCTATCTCTTCCGACTCAATACACAGTCTCCCACTACTGTCCTTGATCGGACCTACCCTCGTTCTCGTCATTCTCATGTTTCTCACATACGTATAAACGGCCTTGGGGTTATCCTTGACCCGACCCGCCAAAGATTTTTCATGCCGTCTCTTAGCTCTCCTAATCCGTTTCTTCAGCTCCCTCCTGGCTATCCTGTATCCCTCCAACGCTCTGTCTGAAGCTTGTTTCCTCAACCTTATGTAAACCTCCTTCTTCCTCTTTATTAGACATTCATCCTCCCTCGTCAACCAATGCTCCCTCACACGACAATCTCTTTCCTGCCTGACAATTACATAAATATCAAGGACATGTCGTACCTGTTCCTTGAAAAAGTTCCACATTTCAAAGACATCCTTCCCTGACAGCCTATACTCCAACTTATGCTCCTCAGATCCTGTCATGCAGCATCGTATTTACCCTCCCCCCAATTATAAAACCTACCCCGTTGCACGCACCTATCTCTCTCCATAACCAAGGTGAAAGTCACAGAATTGTGGTCACCATCACCAAAATGCTCACCCACTAACACGCCCATCACTTGTCCCGTTTCGTTACCGAATACCAAATCTAATATGACCCCCTCCCCTAGTCGGACAATCTATATACTGAGTTACAAAAGCTTCCTGGATACACTGCACAAACACTGCCCCGTCCAATCTACTTGATCTATAATTGGGAAGTTGAAATCGCCCATGACTACTACCCTGTGGCTTCTGCACATTTCCAAAATCTGTTTCCCAATCTGTTTCTCCACATCTCTGCTGCTATTAGGAGGCCTATAGTAAACACCCAACAAGGTGACTGCTCCTTTCCTATTTCTGACTTCAGCCCATACTACCTCCATAGACATATCGCCCTCGAACTGCCTATTTGCAGCCATTAGACCATTTCTAATGAGCAACGCCACACACTCTATTTTTCTACCAACCTCCCTAATCTTACTGAAACAGCTGTTACCAGGAAACTCCGACAACCATTCCTGTCCCTCTTCTATCCACGTATCCGTGATGGCCACAACATTATAGTTCAGAACAACATTCAATTTCTCTCAAAGTTCCAGCCCGCACCTTGAACATCATAAAAATAAGTCTCGCCAAATACATTCTTGAATCTATCATTAATCTCCCCAGAGCTCACACCACTTAGATTGCACAGAATCTGTTAAAGTGGAGCTTTGAAACAGCAAGGAGTAGCAATTGGGTATTATATATCAAAGTGAAAACTGCAAAACAAATGTTGGGCATTCCATAAAACAGGACATGGATATTCACGTTAGCGGGTCTGCAGTAATAATGGACAGCTTCTAGTTACATCTGAGCTGTGAATGCTAATGCTTGGAAAAATGGATTTCATGAGATTGTACGAGATTGTGCTTTAGCAGTAAGTTGAGCATAGTCTAGAGATTGAGCTGTTCTTAACTTCGTGTTGCGTATTCAGAAGAGCTAACTGAAGCACTTTTTTAAATTAGCTTTTGGGAGTATTGGTCACAATTTCTTTGTTTGTTGAGATGTTCAAATGCCAAACTTTTATTGAACTTCTGGTAAAAATCTGACTTATGTAAGGCATGAAAATATGAGGGATAAGTTCGCTTCAGCTAAATTAGGCAAAGTTTGTTTTGGAAACACTGTAAGTTGTAAAATGTACCCATTTTCTTCCAAGATGTAAACAGCAAAATGGAAAGGTGATTCAACTTTGGTTAATGATAGGAGTTACCATTGCATTAGGTCAAAGGAAACGTCTTGTAAACATTTTGGTTATTATGGGAAGCCATGGATTTAGAAAGGTTTAGTACTCAGCAAAGGAGGACCACTAAACTGATAAGGAAATTAAAAAAGAAGAATACAAACTAAGAAGAACCATGAAGGCAGCCAAAAAATTTCGACTGTTATGTGAGAGTCAAATAGAAACAATGTCAAGCTTTGTGCAGGTAGTGTGCAGACAGGATAATTTACTGTGGATAACGGATAATAGGATATACTGAAGACTGCAGATGCTGGAGAAACAGTCGAAAAGGGTGGCGATGACAAAAGCACAGCAGATGCGCATTCACGGCAAAGAACAGCCGATGATTTGGGAGTAAATCTTTCATCAGAATTATAGGGCAAAGAATGCGGAGATACAGAGAGAGATGGGGAATTATTGGGATGGTGATAGGTGTACGCAGTTTGGGGTGTCAACTTAGCTTGAACAGTGCGGAGGGTGGAGTGGGTAGATGAGAAGGAAGTTAAAGAGATTGGACAGGTCAAGAGGGTTCCGCCTTGTTGGTGGATTGGATCCAGGAAAACTAAGCAATTACTTTGTAACAGTCTTCATGGTGGAAGATCCAGAACGTCTCCCAGAAAGGCCAAGTGACCATGGCCCTTGTGTATTTAAAGTCGCGAATCATTCAGAAATTATGTTTTGAAAACATAATTCCAATGAACATTGATCAGTCTGACAGATAAATTTATATCATAGCAGCATTTTGTAGGACGCAGTAGTAGAAATATTCCTTGCACTGGGGATCACTGTGATATTTTCCAAGGAAAAAGTGAGAACCACTCTCATCTAGTATTATTGACCAATACATTCTGCAAAGACCGGAAACAATTGTCGATAGTCGGAAGTTATAAACGTAATCCGAGGGTTTAAGAAGTGAAGAAGACGGAACATGACAAACTACAGACGAGTTCATTTGTTATCCACAATGGGAAAGCTGCTGAAATCCATTATAAAGTGTGTGACATTAGATACCTCTAGTGCTGTCTGGACTGTGCTTACCGTTTCCTTTTTCTGTAATAAGGCTCGTGCCAGTTGTTCTGTCCACGTGCATCCTTTCAGATCGCAGGGGAGTCTGACACAATTGAGTGTCTTTCTAGATCGATTAAGAGGCTATTGAAGAGATTTTAAGTCACACCAGTAAAAAATGAGATTTGCTTCCTCACAGTACATTAGTGAAGGAAATTAGTGTTTGCAATCGACATTGGCTTCCGTGTCAATATTATTGACATTAGATTTGAGATCTCAAAATTTAATTAATTGTATTTAACTTCCACGAGCTGCCTGAGCATTATCCTGGTCTGGATTATTAATCCACTGACATTAACATAACAGCACCATCTCCACACGGTCACTTTTTGGAAACCGCACTGCGCAGGTTATTTCTGTACCACTTGACATTTCTGTCAAAAAGGACTCCCACCAATTTCACTATCGTGTTGAGACTGAGGGGGTGAGAATTGACCAGATTGTATTTTTTTCTCCTTTTTGAGGACTGGACAGAGTTGAGTAATTTTCCACATTGCAAGGTTGCTGTCAGACTTAGAGCTGGAATGAAACGGCTTTCCTGGGGACACGGCTTGTTGCATAGTAAAGGTCAACAGTACATTTGCACAAATAGTGTCAGACACCATTGGCTTTACCATATCTACTACGGTCAGCTATGTCCTCATGTCACGTGGATCGATCTGATTTGGTTGAAGATGGGAATGTGTCATTGTGCAGACATCATGACGAGGGTGAATTCGATCATCCACTCAACACTTCAAGATGGGGATGGCACAGATCCTTCATCAAAGTCTTTTATACTGCTGCGCAGGGTTATTCCTTTGTTATAGTTGGAACATGTGTGGAGCCGTCTTCTCCAGAGAGATGTTTAGTCGTCCATAACTGGTAGTGACAGGGCATGATGACATCCATCTAACCTGTTCGTCTTTGGAACATTTCACCCTCTCTACCAAATGTTAGCTCTGCTGTTTGGAATAGAAACATTCAAGTATAGTAACTTTAACGGTTGTCATCAGTTTTAGGTACACAAGGCGGAATTCTGGCATGTCGACGCACACTGTCACTGAACCACAGGTAGGCTTAATGATAATGGTAGACAGGGGATTATTTGGGGACAAAATTCGTAGACTGTGTTTAAATGCAATTCTGCTTCTGCTGCTGCTATCGTCGACATCACGACATCAGTGTTCACACTTCTCTTTTAAAAGCTGAACAGCTCTGACATTGAAAATAATTAAAGAGGATTTATCATATAGAAATGAGTTCAGAGCTACAAATAATTGGCCAGGAGAGAAGAGCAATACAGTCATAGATTATGAGTGGTATACAGAACCAAACACTTTGACTTAGATTGTCTGTGCTGACCAGGTTTCCAAAGCTGAACTAAGCCTATTTATCTGCATTTATAATAACTCATTTTTTCCTATTCATATACCTATCCGAATATGTGTTAAATGTTTTAAATTTACTTGTCTTTACCACTTCCTTTGACAGCTCATTACATTTACACACCAAAGTTTGAGGAAGGACTGCCTTTAAGACCCCTTCTAAATCTGTCCCTTCTCGCTTTAGGCTTATGCCCTCTGGGTTTGAACATGTCCACGCTGTAGAAGGAATATTAGGTATTATTTTACCCATGCCGTTTGCGATTTTATAAACCTCTTTAAAGTCACCTCTTAGACGCCAACGCAGAAAAAGCAACGCAACCTATCGAAACCTCCAGTCTCCATCGCGTCATTTAAATGTTTTTGCATCCATTCGAGTTTATAACATTCTTCCTGCGGCAGGGCAATAGGAATTGTACTCTGTACTCCAAATGCGCCCTATCCATTGTCTTGTGGAGCCAAAACATGATATTCCAACATTTGTACTCAATGCTATGACCAATGAAGATAGCGTGCCTCACGCCTTCTTCATCGCACTCTCTACCTGCCACTCCATTTTCAAGGAATTATGTAACTGCAGTCTTAAGTCGTCCTGTTTGACAACACACCCAAGATCTGACCATTAACTATATAAATCCTGCCCTTGAGTTGTCTTACAACTTGCAACACCTCACGTTTATTTGCATGAAGCTCCATCTGGCATTCCTCGGACCGCTGGCCTAATTGATCAAGATCTCATTATTCGATTAAATCACCTTCTTCAGAGTCCAGTATAACACCAACTTCAGATCCGTTGTAATCTCACTATGCGTCATCCAAAAAATTTGTAAAATTAACAAACAACAGTGGAGACAGCAGCAATCCTTGTGGCTGGTCACTGCTGGTCACAAGCCTCCAGCTGCAACAATAAATACAGAATAACACCCTCTGTCTCCTACTGTCCTCAAAAGTTTGTTTCTAATTGGCTAGCTTTGCGTGATCCCCTTTGATCTAAAATTTTTAACCAATCTACCATGTCGAATGTTGTTGGGCCTCACTGAGGTCCATGGAGATGACGTAAGATATTTTGTCTTTATCTATCTTCCTGTTCAATTCTTCAAAAAGTCCAAAATTTTCTGAGACAGGTTTACCATACACATAGCTATGATTATATCCAAATCAGTGGTTGCATTCCTGAAAGCATAGAAATTCAGTCTCCCAAAATTTCTCCCAGTCACTTACTCACCACTGACATTGAACTCTCTGGTCTGTAGTTCATATGCGTTACCTTGCAGTGTTTTAAAAATTAATGCCACAACTTTAGCTGTCTTCTGGCACATCAACCGTGGCTGTCAAATAGACAAATAAAAACTGAAAGAACTGCGGATGCTGTAAATGTGAGACAAATTAAAAGTTTCTGGGAAAGCTCCGCAAGTCTGGCATCATCTGATCCTATGAGGAGGAATCAGGGTTTATGTTTCAGATCCAGTGACACGACGTGGGGCTCTGAGGAATAACCCGAAACCTCAATTAGGAGACCCACAATTTCTTCCCCTCCTTCCTCCAATAACATAGGACATATTTGAAATGGTCCTGGGTACTTATCTAGGCTTACACATTTTAAGACTTGGAACACATTTTCTTCTGTCATGTCGCCTCGTTTTAAAACATCAGTAGATACATTTATTTCCCCAATTTCCCTAGCTTCTATCTCTGTCTCCAAAGTAAATACTGACGCGAAATATTCTTGAAGGATCTCAACCATCGAGAAGGAACAGGCCATACGGCAACGGAGTATGGGATGTCGAAGACTTGTCAGGAATGTGAACCCCGCATGCCCAGAGGCTTATCGACTGTGTTGTTGAATTGTTCACTGCCTTTCTGTGTTTTTTCCACCTTTACTGGAAGGACTGCAATGTGTTACATTTACATTTTGTTTTCTTTTTTTCTTCTGCTTTGCACCAAGGATTTATACATCATAGGCGGTATCTTTGTATCGATGATTACATCACATGTTTTGCCCTGTAATTTGTTTTTAGTTGAGATTTAGTTAGGTTCTCTCCACTATGGAAACAGATCATTTGGCCCAACAAGTCCAATCGAAGAGTTACCCACACAGACCCCCATTCCGCTACCCTATATTTACCTCTGACTAAAGCACCTAACTGTATTGGCAATTTTATATGACCAATTCACCGGACCTGCACATCTTTGGACAATGGGAGAAACCAGAGCACACCTATCTAGACACAGGGCGAATGTGCAAACTCCAAACAGACAGACGCCCGAGGCTGGAATCGATCCCGCATCGCCGGCGCTGTGCAGCAGCATTACCAACCACTGAGACACCGTATTGCCTTCATGCTAATGCAAGTGAAATCAAACCTACTTCTTCTCCTGTGTTTCCACATATAGATGGCTCGTTGATTTTAAGGGGCCGTACTCTCTCCATAGTTTCTCTTTTTCCCTTAATATACTTGTGGAATCACTGTTGATTCCCCTCAACTAACTTCTCAAAACTATCTCAAACCCTCTTTGTCCTTCCATCTTGATTTACCTCGGACGTACATTCCTCCATCTCTTTTGCTCCCAAGGGAAGTTATTTTACCCTGACTGCCTATTTCTGAGTTATAGCCATATGCTTCTTAACATGAGCCTTAATACTGTCTTCCATGTACTGTTCCCGAATCATTCTAGCGTTTACCTTCACACTAAAAGGAACATATTCTCTGAACTCTCATTATCTTGCCAGAAATTCCTTTTCCTTTGAACAATTTTGGCCAATCATCTTTTGAGAATTCCGACGTAAAATAATCAACATTGGGCGATAGTGAGTCCTGCAGTCGCTGGAGATCAGGGCTAAGATTAGTGCTGTTGGAAAAAAAGCACAGCAGGTCAGGAAGCATCTGAGGAGCAGGAAAACGGACATTTCCGGCAAAGGCACTTCATCACGAATGTAGCTGGGAGCTTCTGTGTGGAGGGATAAATAGAAGTGGGTGGGACTAGGGCGAAAGTAGCTGAGAGCGCAATAGGTAGATGGAAGTGGGAATGAAGATGATAAGCCAGAGAGGATGGTGGAGTGGATAGGTGGAAGGAAGATTAACAGATTGGAAAAGCCATGACGATTTTGCTGAGCTAGACGGTTGGAATTGGGGTAAGATGGGGGAGGGGAAATGAGGAAACTGAAATCCACAAAGGTCTTAGGTGTTGAAGTATCCCGACGTGGAAGATTGGGCGTTCTTTCTCCAGGCGTCCGATGGTTAGGGAGTGGTGATTGCAGAGGCTCAGGACCTGCATGTATTTGGCAGAGTGGGAGGGACAGTTGAATTGTTTAGCCCCAAGATGGTGGGTTTGATTGGTGCAGATGTCCGGTAGATGCTGTCTGAAGCATTCTGCGAATTGGCGTCCAGTCTCCCCAGTCCAGAGGAGAGCGTATTTGGGGCTACAGATACATGAATGTAATGTGCGTAAGTGCAGATGAAACTTTGTGAGCAGTAGAACGCTCACTTGGGTCTTGGATGGATGTGAGGGGGAGTTGTGGATACAGGTTTTGCAATTCCTGAGGTGGCAGGGTAAGGTGCCAAAAATGGAGTGCAGGTTGTTAGGAGTCCATGCACATAACCCAGGGAGCGATGTTTATGGAAAACGTATGAGGGTCGGAATGGAAATAAATTACTGGTTGTGGGGTCCGATGTAGGTGGCGGAACAGTGAAAGAAAACGATACGATATGTGTGGATGTTGGTGAGATGAAAGCTTAGTTGGGGTTCTGTCCTTGTTGCTATTGGAGGAGTGGGCTTCGAGGTAAGAGGTGCGGAACGTGGATGAGAGGCACTGCGGGGCATCTTCAAACACGGGGGAGGGGAAATTGCGTCAAAATTGGCCTTGCTCCAATTCATTATATTAACTTGGGGAAAAGCCTATGCTTTTCCAGAACTATTTTCAGTCTAATTTAATTATGTTTCCAAACTAACAGCTCAAATTCAGAAGAGGAAAAATGTTGATGCCTCGATCGGATCAGTCATGATCTCATTGAATAGAAAGGCCGCCATGAGTGGTTGAATGTCTGCATATGCCCAATGTGTTTACGACTATATACTTTATGTGTTTGTTTTTGCGTTTGTATGTGTTTCAGTGTATCAATGTGAGTACCTCTACTTCTGCATCTCTGAACATTTAAGGCTCTCTTGTTTTGTTAGTGGACGAATGGAAATGGGGGAAATGATGATACTCCTCACTCTGTCACTGTCTTTACATCTGTCTTTCCCTCTTGTGTTAAAAGTGATCCCATGATACACACTGCTGGCCATGCCAGACCACTGCACAAGCAGCGGCTTTCAGGGAAAAGGCATAAAAAAAGTGGATCTCTCACATTTGAATTCAATTGGCTTTAATGTCACGTCCACTCTCACGAATGCATATAACCGTTTGCAATGCAGTTGTTTCTGGTGCCACATTAGGTACAATGTAGCTAGGAACAGATTCTTCGGTGTTTGGTGCAAGATTGGTAGAATTCTAAATGAATATCTTCCAGAAAATGAAAAGAAGAAAAAATAATGGACGATATATAGTTTTCTCACACATCAGTTTGTGCCAGCAAGTCTCCAGACTGCACCGCATCTAGTCTCCAGAGGTCACAGGGTCCAGACTCCAGAATTCAATGTGCCTAGTTCCAAATTGCACCGGGCCCAGTTCCCAGACTACACGAAGCCAAGCCCCCAAACCGTGTTCAGCCCCGTCTCCATTCTATACGGGTCAGATTCTCTGGATGGTACTGGGCCCAGTTTCCAGGTTGCACCAGATCCAGTCTCAAGACAGCACTGCTCAGATTCCTCAGACTGCACTGAGCACAGACTCCATACGGCGCGAGGCACAGTCTCCAGACCGCACCAGCGCCAGTCTCTAGTCTGCACTGGGCCCAGTCTTCAGACTGCACTTAGTCCATTCTCCAGACTGGAGCTTGCCATGTTTCCGGAACGGACATTGTCTAGTCTTTAGACCACACCAGGTCCGGTCTCCAGTCGACAGCGGGTGCAGTTTCCACACTGCACAGAACAGAGATTCCAAATCTTTCTGGGCCCAATTTGCAGGGGAAGCTGGGCTGAGTCTCCAGCCTGCACTGGGCTCAATCTCCAGACTGTAGTCGGCAGAGTCACCAGATCGCCCTGGACAGATTTTTCATCCTGCACCAAGTCAAGTTGCCAGAAGCAGCAGGCCAAGAAGCCAGATTTCACGGGATCATGTCTTCAGACTGCATTCAGCCAAGTCTCCAGATTGCACTGGGCAGATTCTCCAAACTGCACCAGTCCAGTTTCCAGACAGTTATTGGCCGAGTCTCCAGACTGTACTGTCCCAGTATCCACATCACATCAGGTTGAGCCACAACACAGTAACATGCCCAGTGTCCGGACGACAAGAGGCTCGTCTCGACTGCACCAGACTCCAAAGCATTCAGGGCCCAGTCTCCCGACCCCGGCAGACCCAGACTCCAGACTGGACTTGGCCCAGTCTCCAGCATACTCTGGGATCAGTATCCAAACCACCTCGTTTCAATCCTCTCGACCGCACCAAGCCAGGTCACCAGATCACACCAGGACAGGTTTTGAGTCCAACCCCAGTCTCCAGACCTCACTTGACCCACATGAAGATCACGCTGTGCCCAGTCTCCTAACCTCATCAGGTCCAATTTCCAGACCACGCCAGACTGAGTCTCAAAATTATCCCAGGCCAAGTCCCCAGACCACACTGGGCTCAGCTTCTAAACAACAGCGGGCCCAGACTCCAGACATCTCTGGACCAGTCTCCAGGCCGAAGCTTGGTTATTCTCCAGACCGCACCAGTCCCGCCCTGCAGATTGAATCACGTCTAGTCTCCAGACTGCACAGGGCCCAAACTACAGATTCACCCGTCCGCTGTCTAGACCACAAAAAGCTCCGTCCCCAGATGCGCCAGGCCCATTCTCGAGAGCAAACCTATGCCCCGTCTGAAGAACAGACTGCGCCCAGTGTCCTGAGTGCACCAGGCCAATTCTCAGACTGTACCATACTGTGTCTAAAGACCTCAACGGGATGAGCCACAAGAGCTCAGCATGTCCACTCTCTGGACGACACTGGGACTCGTCTCCAGACTGCACCAGGACTAGTCACCAAACATTTCAAGGACATGTTTCCGTATTCCACGGGTGCAGTGTCCCGACGGGACTGAGCCCAGTTTCCAGACCACTCTGAGGCCAGTCTCCAAACTGCATTGTGGCAAACCTATAGACTGCACCAAGCCCAGTCAAAAGGCCCCGCTGGGCAAAGTGTGAAGATCACACTGTGCCCAGACTCCTGAATGTACGAGGCCCAGTTCCCAGACCGCGTCAGCCTGAGGCACAACTCTGCCCCAAGGCAAAACTACAGATTGGACCAGACTATTGTCCAAACCACACCAAGCTCAGTTGCCGGACCCAGTCCCGAGACCAAACCCAGTCTCTAGACGATACGGGGCCGCGCCTGAAGACCAAACTGCGCCCAGTGCCCTGAGTGCACCAGTCCATTTCCCAGACTGCGCCAGACGGAGTGTCAGAACTGCATTCAGGCCCTGTATGCAGATGATAATGGGCCCTGTCTCCAGACTGCACTCGGGTTCCAGTCTCCAGACCACACTTCAGTCCAAACCGAGCCCATTATTCAACCAGCAACAGGCCCAGTCTCCTCTACACACCGGGCACATTATGCAGTCCACAACGGGCCCAGTCTTCAGTCCATATCAGGCTCAGTCTCCAGGTCACACCAGGCCGAGTTTCCAGACTGCAAAAGCACAAGTCTCCAGACATCGCCGGGGACAGTCTCCAGACTTCATCGACCCAGTCTCCAAACTGGAATGGTCACATTCTCCAGAGTGCAGTGGGCACATTTTTCCAGGGTCCCCAACCGTGCTCAGACTCATCTCCAGTCTGCACGAGTCAGATTCTCCATATGATACTGGTCCCAGTCTCCAGATTGCAACATGTACAGTCTCAAAACAGCACTGCTCAGATTCCTCGTACTGCACTGAACCCAGACTCTATACCACGTGAGACCCAGTCTCCAGACTGCAGCAGACCCTGTCTCCAGTCCACACTGGGCTCAATCTTCAGATTGCAATCGTCCACTCTCTTGTTTCCAGACCGGACAGGGTCCAATCTTCAGACGACAGCAGATCCAGTCTCATGACCATAGCGGGAGCAATTTCCACCATACTGAGCTGAGTCTCCAGATCACTCTGGACCCAATCAGTAGGCCACGCTGGGCTGAGTCTACCGCCTACACTGGGCTCAGTCAACAAACTGCTGTCGGCAAGGACTCCAGATTACTCTGGACAGATTTTTCATAGGTCAAGGTCATGTTTCTAGAAGCAACAGGCCAAGAAGCCAGACTTCACTGGATCGAGTCTCCAGACTGCACTGTGCCATTCACTAGAGAGCAAGAGGTCCAGTTTCCAGACTGCACCAGCCTAGTCTCTGGACGGTAGTTCTTCCAATCTCCGGACTGCATTCAGTCAAGACTCCAAATCGCACTGGGCAGATTCTCAAAACCGCAACAGTTCATTTCCAGACTGCATTGGGCCGAATCTCCAGGCCTGTCTTGGACGTGTCCCCCGAATGCACTGTCCCCGTCTCCAGACTGCACCAGGCTGAACCGTAAGACCGCACCATGCCCAGTCTCTGGACGACGCCGCGGCTAGTCTCCAGCGTGCACCATGCCTTGTCTCCAGAGCATTCAAAGTCCAGTGTCCGGACCCCACCAAGCTCAGTCTCCCGACTGGACTTGGACCGGTCTCCAAACCACATCGTGGGAATCCTCCAGGCCGCACCAAGCCCAGTCGCCAGATCGCATCGAGCCCAGTCTCCAGACCAACTCCAGTCTCCAGACCTCACTGGGCTCATTCTGAAGATCACACTGTGTCCACTTTCCAATCAGCACCAGGCCCAATTTCCGGACCGTGCCAGTATGAGATTCAAGACTGTCCCATGCCAAGTCTCCAGACAACACTGGACCCAGGTTTCAGACCACATCAAGCACAATCTCCAGACTGAACTCGACTCAGTCTCCAGACCGCTCAAGACCAGTCTCCAAGCTGGATTTTGGCAATTCTGCAGACCGCACCAGGCCCTAACTCCAGACTGCACCGGGCCCAAAATACAGATTACACCAGTCTAATGACTATGCCATACCAAGCTCAGTTCCCAGACAACCCCAGGACCGGACTCGAGACCAGCCCCAGTCTCGAGACCATGCGAGGCCCCGTCTGAAAACACACTGCATCTCGCGTCCTGAGTGCATCATGCCAATTTCCAGACTGCACCAGACCGAGTCTCAGAACAGCACTCGGCCCTGTCTCCCGACCCTGCTGGGCCCTGTCTCCAGACTGCACTGGGCCCAGTTTCCAGACGACTCTGGTACCAGTCTCCAGGCTGCATATAGCCCATTCTCCAGATCGCATCAGACCCTGTCTCCGTGCAACACCAGCTTCCATACGGAAACGAGTCCAGTTTGTAGACTGCAACCAAACTCGTAACCACATCTCACTGGGCCCAGTTTCCAAACAACAAAAGGACCAGTTCCCTCTCCACACCGAGCTCTTCATGCCGTCCACAATGGGCTCAGTTTCCAGTCCACATCAGGCTCAGTCTCCAGGCCACGCTACGCCGAGTCTACAGGCTACAAAGGCACTAGTCTCCAGAAACCAATCTGGGCCAGTCTCCAGACATTCCTGACCCAATCTCCAAAATCAGTTTCTCCACAATGCACCGGGCCCATTCTCCAGTGAACACTGGCCACAGATTCCAGACCACATCAGGCCGAGCCTCTACACCGCAATCTCTCCAGTCATAAAACTACACCGGGCCCAATCTACAGACTGCGCCGATCTCTGTCTTCAGAACGTACTGGATGCAGGCTCCTGACAGCCCCGGACTCAGTATCCAAAATGCACCCGGTTGAGTCTCCAGACTGCACTGGACCCAGTATTCAGACGGAATTAGGCCTATTCTCGAGACTGCAGCAAGCCCAGTCTCCAAACCATTCTGGACCCAGTCTGCAGACTGCAGTGGTCCAAGTCTCCGGACCACACTGGGGTCAATCTTGAGACCACACCGAACCCAATCTCCAGACAGCGTCAGGCTCAGTGCCCTGTGTGCAACGGGCTCAGTCTGCAGCCAGTACTATTCCTGAATCGGACCACACCAGGTCGAGACTCCGGACTGCACCAGACCCAGTCTCCTGAACATACTGAAACCAGCTTCTGGACCACAACGGGCCCAGTACCCAGACTGCATAAAGCTCAGATTCTGGCCTGAGACTCCCTTGTGGAATTCTCCTTCCTGTGCTAGCCCCAAGTGTGGGACTCCCTGACGCCATTGCATTCCAATTAATATTAGGTTAAAAACCTTAAGAAATGAGATAAATAAAGTTGAATCAGTAACTGAACAATGTAGTTTTGTGTGTTCCTGCTGGAACTTCTAAACTCTGCCAGCATTTTTCGGACATTTCAAGGCTGTTTTCTTCTTCAAGGAATGGCTGTAGTTACTCCGATAAATTTTGGTTTGTTGATGAACCATTGTGATTCACAAAGGCATATCGCAGAAGAGATTCAATTGCAAATGGTCGTTTATTAAGTGATGCAACTGCACTTGTGTGGTGCAGAATTGTTTTGAAGTGGGCATTTTTCATTTATTATAGGAGCGAAGATATTTATTTTATTTGTCACACGTTGTGAGTGTTTGGAATTCTCTTGCCCAGAAAGAAGTGGAGGCAGATGTAATGAATATTCACACTGATTCTTCGAGTGTGGGTGAAGGGCGAAATCGGCAAATGACGCACTTTAATGGTATTTCCGTGAGATTGTAACAGACTGTATTAGCTCCTCCTCATCGGGATCTGCCTGACACAGGATGATTGCTCGAATATATTTAGGTGATGTTACAGGCAGGGGAATTCTATAGCCTACATTCTGTATCCTACAGGACCTGGAATATTCTGTAACCGACTTTCCCAGAACCATTCACGACATGATATTCTCCAGAACGTTCTGTAACCGATATTATCCAGAATATGCTGCAGACTACAGTCCCTGGCATATTCTTTTCCCCACATTCCCCAAAGTATTCTGTACCTGACATTCCCCAGAACTTTCTGTGTCCAGCATCATTTGCGAACTGCTAGACGTCAGTGAATTGATAAAAAAGATAATATCCTGAGGGATGAGCTAACATCCCAGGAAAAAGGAGATATTTTTCCAAGGTGCCATCACGTAGTTTAAGGGGTCAACATATTTTCCCTTCGTTTACATTTCGACACGACAGAGGATCAAATTCGGTTCAGACTTAAAGACAGAAATTTCCAACTGCTGTTTGTCGTCAAAGAACTGGGAGAGAATCCTTCAGGACCACAATGTTTGCACCGTCCGTATTAGGCACTGAAACAAATGCTTTAAAAGGATCGAGTGTGTGGGAATGTTCTGAAAACCACCTGCTCTTAAGGATGCGTGTCTGTGTGTTTTGAGAGGGAGGGTTTCTTATGGTATACATTATATTCTTTATCGGTAATTCAGAAATGACCATCTTAATTTCAGCTCTAATTTTATCAACACAATGACACAGTTGGATATCTCATTGGATCCTCAATCAAACTGGTCATTTTGCCTCCATGATGAAGTATAAGTTGTTTGTTTTCCTTCCTCGCAGTTAACATAATTACGATTTACGTTCTGCTTCACAAAGATTGTGGATTGTCTCCATGTGTCGGGCGTTACCTGCAGGGCATGGCAGTGGCAGATCTCCTGGTCATTATCCTCGATCTGATAATGAGACACATTCCTATTGTTTATGCAGAACAGTTTTTTTTCCTGGATTCTCTTCCCGTGTGTAATATCCACGCCATACTGCTTTATGCAGCCACTGACATTTCTGTCTGGTTTACCGTCACTTTCACCTTTGATCGATATGTGGCCATTTGTTGCCAGAATCTGAAAAGCAAATATTGCAGTGAGAAAACAGCGGCTGTGGTTCTGGGAATCGTGACTGCGCTGAGTTGTTTGAAGAACATTTTCTGGTATTTTTTGCTCACATCTCACTATTGGTTGGCGAACGAGCCCTGGTTTTGTGATTCAAGAGATAATGTTTAATTTTCCAGTGTCTGGGTGCCAATCGAGTCCCTCCACCACATTCTAACCCCGGGTGTCGCATTTCTCTTTATTCTGCTGCTCAATGTTTTCACCGTCAGACACATTTTAGTAACCAGCAGAGCCCGCAGAAGACTTCGGGCTCACTCCAATGGGGACACTCAGTCCGACACAGAAATGAGAAATCGAAAAAAGTCCATCATCTTACTGTTTGCGATCTCGGCTAATTTCATCCTGTTATGGTCAACGTTCATGGTGTATTCTATAACGAACCGGATCGTGGGGATGGTGAACACGGCTGTATATCTGGATATGGCTGTGCTGGAGCTCGGCTTCATGCTGCAGCTCCTCAGTTGTTGCACAAACACCGTAATTTATGCCGTCACGCAGACGAAGTTCAGAAAACAGCTGAAGAATGTGCTGGAATATCCCTTTATTCAAATTAAACAATCAATCAAATCAATGCACCCCGGTTTTCTCATTTAAGTTCAATTTTTCAGAAATGAAGCAAACTGGTGCATTGGTTTCAGTTTGAAGGGAATGCTGTTTTTTTTTCCAAACATATCCCCGAGGGGATCACAAGGAAACATTTCAAAGTTTCTTTCAACTCACGGGTCTGTGAGAAAAATTACCATCCCACTGACTGTATCTATCACTTCAATTTGGAAACAATAAAAATGCTCTGGAAAAAGCACCTAGCAGAAGTCAACGATATTGCTGGTTGTCTTTGTTTTGAAGAACCTGAGCTGCAGAGAAAAAAAAAACACAGCCCAACATTCGGGTCCTCAGGGGAGGGAATGTGAGCAAGTTCTGAACTCAGGAATTGGGTTAGAGTCACTCTGCCCTTGCTTTCCTCTCTGGGACACCTACCCTATGAGGCCTCGGCAGAATTCATCTCTCTCCCATAGTCCCTCTCCCTTCATATCACCCAACATCACACTACCCCTCTCTCTCCCTTCCTCCCATTTCCACGCTCTCTTTCACTGAACATCCCTTCCACATTCTTCTTCAAACTCTGTACATCTGGACTCTCAACTGCCAATCTCCCTCTATCCAAACCTTTGCATTTGGAATCCTCCTTCATCTTAACTTTACCATGGGAAAGGAGGGCTTTGTGTGGGACCTCAGGCCGTTGCTAGGGTGACGGGAGCGTGCACATTCAGCCATTACGTGGACAAAATGGGAGTTGTGGAGTTTCAGGCGGTTGATAAGCTAACAGAGGAAGGTGTGGAACATCAGGCCATTTTTATAGCAAAACATGGGGTGTGGTGTTTCACGCAGTTGCTAGTGGAACAGCATGGATCTGGCGTCAAATCCCGTTGTTACCGACACAGGGTGAAAACACTGAACGTTACTAGGAGGTCAATTAGAGAGTTGCACCATAGCCTGTGGCTGTGCCCAAAGAGTGGGGGAGCGGAAACAGGCTTTTATGCATGGAAAACGTTTTGGGGTACCGCTGTCTATTACTCAGGGAACAGAGTGGATGGGGGTCAAAGGCCATTTATCGGACATGCATTGGCGATGGATTCGAAGATGTGCTCAGGTTTGGGAACATTTGGGGGAAATGCGCGTGATGGTAAGTGAGTCTGAAGAAGTGAGCATGACAGTGATGAAGTGAGAGTGGTTACATTCGATTAACTAGAGTATTGAAACAGGCCCTTCGGCCCAACAAGTCCACACCACACACATTCCTCTAAATTTACCCCTTTACCTCAACTACAGGCAATTTAACATGGCCATTTTTTTGGACTGTGGGAGGAAACCGGAGCAAACCCACGCAGACACGGGGAGAATGTGCAAACTCCATGCAGTCAGTCGCCCGAGGCGGGAATTGAACCCGTGTGCTCTGCCGCTGGGAGGCAGCATTAGCGAACCACTGAGCCATCTTATCGTCCACAATGTGATGGATTCAGCGTGACAGTGGGCGAGTGAGTCTGAGGGGGTCAAGTTGACGGTGATGGAGTGAGTGCGAGGGAGTCAGGGTGACTATTGGAGAGTGTGCGCGAGTCAGTAAGGTGTATCCGTTGTCATGGTGATAGTGGGGGAGTGAGTGTAAGTCGTCAACGTGACAGTGACAGAATGATTATGCAGTTTGATAGTTTAAACGTGTCAGGATGACAATAAGGGAGTGAGTCTGATGGGTAAAATTTCACAGTGACGAAGTGAGTGTGAGTGGGCCAGAGTGACAGTGATGTAGTGAAAGTGAGGGGGGTCAGAGTGACAGTGGCCAAGTGACTGTGAAGGGGCCAGTGTGTCTGTGACAATGTCAGTTTGAGTTCAAATGACAATGACGGAGATTATGATCGGGTCAGAGTGACAGTGATGGAGTGAGAGTAACGGGGTAATGGTGACAGTAACGCAGTGTATGTGAAGGGTTCAGCTTGACAGTGATGCAGTGAGTATGCGGAAGTTCGAGTGTTGTTGGTTGAGGGAGTGTGAGAATGTCAGGTTGATGGTGCCACAGAGGATGTGATGGAGCCAGGCTTACGGTAATTTAGTGAGTTTGAGGTCATCAGGATGGAAGTGATTGAGCGAGTGTGAGGGGATTTGCATGACATTCAGGGGAGTGTGTGTGAGAGGGTTAGGGTGACTGACAGAGTGAATGTGAGGGCGTCAGGGCGACGGTGATGGAGTGAGCTTGAGGGCGTCAGGGTGTCAGCGATAGAGTAAGTGTGAGTGGTCCTGGGGTACAGTAGTGGAGTGAGTATGAGGGGTCATTGTAATGGTAATGGGGTTAGTGAGAGATAGGTCAGAGTGAATATGAGTGGGTAAGGATGATAGTGACGGACGGAGTGTGTGTGTCAGGGTGATTGTGATGGGGTAAGTATGAGGGAGTCAATTTGACAGTGAGGGAGTAAGTGTGAAGAGTTAATTTTGACACTGATAGAGTGAGTTTGAGGCAGTGTTCATGTTGTTGATTGAGTGAGTGTGAGTGTGTGCATATGACGGTAATGGAATGAGTGCCAGCAGTTCATGATGACAGTGACAGAGTCAGTGTAAGGGGATCAGGGTAATGCTGAGTGTGTGTGAGCGAGTTACGGTGACAGTGACAGGAAGCATGTGAGGGTGTAAAGTGACGAAGACAGAGTGAGTGGGGGGATCATGGTGATGGTGAGGGAGTGAGAGTGAGGAACTCAGAGTTATGGTGACGAATTGAGTGAGGGATCCATGGTGACGGTGATGCAGTGAATATCAGAGAGATTACGCTGACTATGGGTGAGTCAGGGTAATAGTGACTGGGTGAATGTGAGCCAATTAGTGTAATGCGTATGAGAAAGCGTTAGAGAGATAGACTGAGTGTGAATGAGCCACCGCGACAGTTATAATGTGAGTGTGAGGGTGTGAGTGTGTCGTGAAAGAATGAATGAGATAGTTACAGGGTGAGGGTGACAGAATCAATGTGAGGGGTCGGGGGTTCGTGACTGACTCAGTGTGATGGGTTCAGGGTGACAGTGATGGAGTGAGTGTGAGGGGGTCAGGACGACAATGACAGAGTGTGTGCCACAATGTGGGGGTGATGGTATTAGAGTTAGTGCGTGCGTGGGGGTGAAAGTGACTAATTGATTTTGAGGGGATTAAGAGAAGATTTGAAGAGTGGTTTCACTCAGAGAGCGTGGGGTCTGGAATGTACTCCTCAGAGGGGCGTTGTCACGGGTAACCTCACAACCTTTAAACAGTACTTGGACGAGTACCTGAAGTGCCATAACATTCCTGGCTCCAGGCCTTCTGGAGGAAGTTGGGACTAATGAAGGCTGTGCTGTGTTTCTGACAGCACAGAGTCTATGCATCTGTGATTGTACGCTTATGGCAGTTAGCTTTTGAACTGCTTAAGACAGGAATTGCTAGGCTTTTGAATCATATGTTAACAGCATGAAAAGAGTTGCGAGTGTGATGCTGAAACGCACAGGAGAGTAGGCAGCATCAGACGAGTAGGAGAATCGATGTTTGTGGCATAAGCCCTTCATCAGTAATGATTCCAAGAATGCAAAAAATTTTATAAGCGTGAACTGTAATTACTTCGATAATTATATCATTGTGAAAGTAAGCAAAAACAAGTGCAGTTCCTTACTGTCTCAAACCAGAGAATGGAGAATGGAGAAGATGGAAATGGCTGACATGTGGAGTAAAACATTGCGATTGAAAGTCGAATAGAGAGAAATTCAAAGAGAGTGAGAAAATATAGAAAAAGGAAGAGAGCGTGAGAAGAGAGAGACAGCGAGAGAAATTAAATCAAGAAACACAGTTCGAACTTCAGAATTTGGCACTTAGAATTCAAACATTTACTTTCTAAAGTCTGGAGAATCCGTGTGAAAGAGCAGAGAGTTAAAATAAAAGGATCAAGCTCTCAACTATCTGATGATTATGAGTCGTTCATTTTCAGAAACAACTTCAATTGTGAGGGATATACCTGAGGAAAAGAAAAATTTTCATGTGAAAAGGGAAAGTTTGGTCTCGGTGAAGATCATTAGAATAACATACCACTGGATTAAAATGGATACCCTTTAAGTGGACAGGAAAGTTAAAAAGCTCTGGTGTTTTCACTGCAATGAAATAGGCCATTATGAAATTACTGTGTTCGAGGGTTAGGAAAAGTACTGCGAAGCCAGATGAAGGAAAACAGGATAAGCCAGTGATTTTTGTTGGAGCGGTAAAAGAAAGCACAGTAGAGGTTAGAAAACTGATGGTAATTTAAAGCAATTATACAAAATGGCATAAACAGAAAATGAATGTGAATGTATCCCTGAATGTTGTTATCTTTAAAAATGTTACCTTAGTGAGGATATAGAGACCATCACATATTCAGGCATTAAGAAATGGGCAGAGGTTTATCTAATGATTTTGCCAGTGGATTGTAGAAATGCGGTGTTGCAAATGGCACGAGAGCTGCAACTTGGGTGTCATTTAGGAGTCAGGAGACCTGAAGTCAAAATACAAAAAAAAAAAGGACAGGCCTGGAATGCACAAAGATATAGCTGAATTTTGCCAGTCGTGTCACACATGTCAGGTAATTGGAGAGCAGCATGCAGTAATAAAACTCGCATCTTTAATGCCTATTCCTGCATTTGCACGACATTTTCAAGAGTCTTAGCTGATTGCGCAGCTCCCCTCCCTCAAAATTAAAAAAATGGGAATCAGTATTTATTACCTCTAATGGATGCCTTAGCTTGTTTTCCAGAGACCGTAACATTTCGGAATGTTTCAGCTATAGGTTTTGTAGAGGAATTACGCATTTCTTGACAAGGTGCAGACTACGAAAAAAGATACAATCAGACGAAATTTCACATCAAAACTATTCAAGGAAGTTATGGATTACTCAGGGAATTTTTTTCAAATCTACTGCCAACGATGCAGAACCTCAGGGGCATCAGATAATGAAGACCACATTAAGGGATTATAATCAGGACTACCCCGATCATTTAGATAAGCGGATTTCTTTTGTGTTTTTTTTACGATCAGAGATGCACTAAATAAATTGATTAAATTCGGTCCATTTGAATTAGTTTTTGAGCATGAAATGAGAACACAGTTGGCATTGGTTCCGGAAAAATTGTTAAGTCAATAATCAGAGACCACATATTTGTACTATGTGTCAAACCGGTTAAGTTGATGTGGGTGGGGGTGGGGGGTGGGGGGGTAGATAGCATTTAAACTTATTGCAGCAAGCAATGCAGGATGAAGTAGACGATAAATCAAACATCAAAACGTTTGCTATTGAGGACAAGGTTTTATTGCTAATTAACGTGATATTTGAAACTTTACAAACGGGTTTGGCGAGACCTTGCTAAGTCTAAAAGAAATTGAGTGAGTTGAACTACTTGTTTGGAAATCCAGACAGAAAGAAATTTCACAGAATGTGTCATGTGAATGTGCTCAAATGCTATTTTAAAATGGAAGGAAAACATCAGAAGAATGTGTTATTCATTAAAACCATAAGGGGCGAAGTAAGTTCAGTGGATCCTATATTCAACATTCTTCAATATAATTTGGACAAGAATCGAACTTTCGAAAATTGGAATAAATTATTGAGTTATCTTCCATAGAAAAGCTGAAATGACCTGAAATAGTTACTACTACAATCCCGTGAAAAAATAATTGGAAATAAGTTGGGAAGTTCTAACTTAATTATGCATGTGTAGACATGGGAGATGCTGTTCCGATTAATCAACACTCTTACAGGCATAACCCTGTAAATTTGGCCCAGGTTCCAAAGCAGATTGAAATGCATGCTCCATGATGAGTTATAGTGATTGGCGTTCACCCTAATTAATTGTGCAAAAACCAGATGGTACTCAATAGTTACGTGTGAATTATTGAAATGTTAATGCAGTTACAAAGACTAACACATATCTGATTCCGACTTTCAAAGGTTGTGTTGAGAAGGCGGAACAATCAACTTATCTTTCTTAGTTGCACTTAGTCAGATGATACTTTCGACAGAAGTGCAAAGACATTTTCAGTTGTCACAACAGCGAATGGAATGTACTTGCTCTGGTCACATTTCAGGGTCTTACCAATAACCGGAATACTCAACTGTGTTTTATATATCGATGACCTGGTGACTGTTAGTCACACAT
This sequence comes from Hemiscyllium ocellatum, assembly GCF_020745735.1. Taxonomy (NCBI): domain Eukaryota; kingdom Metazoa; phylum Chordata; class Chondrichthyes; order Orectolobiformes; family Hemiscylliidae; genus Hemiscyllium; species Hemiscyllium ocellatum. The sequence goes on from NW_026867605.1 coordinate 767,445, forward strand.
GAAATGCACATTTACAACATATGTCAGATTTCTTTGCTCGACTTTGGAAAGCAGGCATGGTGAATAACTTTGCTTAAATTGAATTTGCCAAAGCCCACGTCACCTTCCTGGGTTATGTTATTGGGCACGGCCAAATGATTCCACGGGATGCAGAAACAAGGATAATTGGGGATTTCCCATGCCCTCGAAAAGAAGAGTTGTTCTACCGTTCCTCGGACTGAGTGAAAGTTATTCAAAATTCACAGCAAATGTTAGTAGTTTGGCTGCTCCAATCACTGAATTGTAAAGAAAGGCAAGACTTTTCAGTGGACAGCGGACTGACATCTGACAGCCGAGCAGCTGTGTTAACCATTGTCCCAGTATAAGTCACAACACATTGCACAAAACCATTGAAAGTGGCTAACGATGCAAGTAATGTAGGTGTCAGTGCTGTCCTCTTCCAAGAAGATGACGAACAGATAGAAAGACCAATCGGGTATTTCTCGCAGAAGTTGATCATTCTATTCCATAGTTGAGAAAGAGACTTTCAGCTTGGTGTTAGCCTGAAAATATTTCAGCATTTATGTTGCCAGTAAAGTATATGAGATAATCATATGCACTGATCATACTCGCAGAGCGCTTCAGAGAACATCTCTGGGACGCCCACACCAATCAACCACGCCGCCCGAGGCCAAATGCTTTAACTACCCCTCCCACTGTTCCGAGAACATGCAGGTCCTGGTCTTCTCCATCGCCACTCCCTTGCCATCGGATGCCTCGCTGAAGAACGCCTCATCTTCTGATTCAGATTCTTCCAACTCATGGCATCAATGTGAATTTCAACAGTTTCCTTATATCCCCACCCCCACTTTGCCCCAGTTCCAACCTTCCAGTTCAGCATTGTCCTCGTGACCTGTCTCATCTGTCCATCTTCCTTTCCACCTGCCCAGTCCACCCTCCTATCTGACCCATCAACGTAACTGTCACTTCCATTCATCTGTTGCACTCTCAGCTAACGGACCTCAGCATCAATTCCTCCTATTTAGTGCTCCACCCCCGAGGCTCCACGCATAATTTCTGATGATAATCTTTTGCCTGAAACGTCAATTTTCATACTCCACGGATGCTGCCTGCCGGCTGTGCTGTTAAAAAAATCACACTCTTGGGTCTAATCTCCAGCATCTGCAGTACTCGCAGCCGCCTGTACTTTTGTGGGGAAATTTGCGACAAACATGCCAAATTCTTTTGATGGATCTTTTTGTTGTAGCCATTTTGCAGTTGTATAAGACTCTGGTGCGGCCTCATCTGGAGTATTGTGTGCAGTTTTGGTCGCCATACTATAGGAAGGACGTGGAGGCATTGGAACGAGTGCAGAGGAGGTTTACCAGGATGTTGCCTGGCATGGTAGGAAGATCGTATGAGGAAAGGCTGAGGCACTTGGGGCTGTTCTCATTGGAGAAAAGAAGGTTTAGGGGAGATTTGGTAGAGGTGTACAAGATGATTAGGGGTTTAGATAGGGTTGACAGTGAGAACCTTTTTCCACTAATGGAGTCAGCGCTTACTAGGGGACACAGCTTTAAATTAAGGGGTGGTAGGTATAGGACAGATGTTAGGGGTAGATTCTTTGATCAGCGGGTTGTGAGTTCATGGAATTCCCTGCCAGTAGCAGTGGTGGACTCTCCCTCTTTATCGTCATTTAAGCGGGCATTGGATAAGCATATGGAGGTTATTGGGCTAGTGTAGGTTAGGTAGGCTTTGGTCGGCGCAACATCGAGGGCCGAAGGGCCTGTACTGCGCTGTATTTTTCTATGTTCTAAAATAAAAATTCTGCATGTGGCAGGATGAAAAAGTGTTATTGCCGGTGCATTGTCGAGACAATAAATGAAAAACAGAAATCTTCGCTGGCAGCAGTAAAATACACTGGAATGTATGTTTTCAAGTTTATACTCAATGTGATGTTTATGTGTATTTGCAAGTCCTATCAAATATTACGAGGCGTTTAAAAACTAAGCCATTTCTTTAAGGGATGCAGTTCTTCATTTTTTTTCCAGAGAGGTCGTAAAAGTTACAGACTCCAGAAAGTCGTTAGATTGAAGGGGTTTGTGGCTAATTTGATAATACTTAATTTACAGAATTATGAGTGGTATGGGTGGGGTAAAAATGGATTCTCGGTCATCCAAGATGGAGGATTGGAAAGATTTCTGGCTGTAAGAGCTGCTCCTTTTTTTGGAGATATTTTAGGTGTTCGAAGTGATTTCCCCGAATTCCATGAGCGGCAATTACTGTTTTAATTGCTGCTGCATTGGTTTGGAATTTGGAAAATAAAAGTCAAAACAACAGCAGTTTAAAAGGGAGAAGATAATGGTGAGGACAGAGCAGGACAGAAAGAGAGAGAGAGAGAGACGGAGAGAACGAACCAGCACAGTTAACGCCTTTGCTGTTTGAATTCGTGTATCGCTGGACATCGGAGAGAACCTGGGAAAATTAACGAAAAATGAAATTCACAACTAATCTTGGAGGAACTGTTGGGCGAGGTTCACCGCACAGAATCAGATAAGTTAATTGTTGTTTTAAGACTGACCAAGAGAAAGGCTGCAGTCGTGAGTATCATGGATGCTTTCTCGATTATATGCTTTTTGGAGATAAGTCTCTTGATTAAACTTAAAATATAAGCCTTAACTATTAATTTAACCTGGAGCAGTGCTTGTAGAGGAATAAGACAGTGTTATTTTTTGAGTCTGTAGATTGTGACGGAGCAAAAATGGCCTTTGCAGTGATCTGTACTTCTTGTCAGTTGTGGGAGTTTAAAGAGAGTTTACGTTTTACTGTGGATCATATCTGGCATAAATGCTATTGGATGCGGATCTTATCATATCGAGTGGATCGAGTGGAGAGACAGATAGAACCAATGAGGAACATGCAACAGCAATAGTATGTGATGGATGGCAGTTATTGGAAATGGGGGGGGGCGGTCGGGGGCGAGGTCTCAGATCCAGTCAAACAGGTGGGTTACCTCCAGGAAGGGTGAGAGCAGACGGCGTGTAAGGCAGGAGTCTTTGCGGAGAAACCCATGTCAAATAGGTATGCTGTTTTGGAAAATGTAGAGGGTGAACGAATTTCGGGGAACGTAGCACGAACAGCCAAGTATCTGGTATTGATACTGGCGCTAATGCAACGTGGGGAACGTCGGCTTCCAAGAGATCAATTATGTGAGAAGATTTTGTAGTCCGAGATACAGACAAACGTTTTGTGGCCAGCAGAGAAAAAGAGAACGGTGTGTTGCTTCCATCGTGCCAGGATCAAGGATGTCTCAGAGAAGGTGCAGAATGTTCTCACCGGGGAGAGGGGCCAGCAGCTGATCATTGTCCACATTGGAACCAACGACTTTGGAAAGGCGAAGGTTGAGATTCTGAAGGGATGTTACAGAGAGTTAGGCAGAAATGTAAAAAGGAGGTCCTCAAGGGTAGTAATGTCTGGATTACTCCAGTGCTACAAGCTCGTGAGGGCAGGAAAAGGAGGATAGAGTAGATGAATGCATGGCTGAGGAGCGGGTGTATAGGAGAAGGATTCACATTTTTGGATCATTGGAATCTCTTTTGGGGTAGGAGTGATCTGACCAAGAAGAAATTATTGCACTTAAGTTGTAAGGAGAAGAATATACTGGCAGGAAATTTTGCTAGAACTGTTCAGGATAATTTAAACTCGTAATCTGGTACCCAGCGAGATAGTGAGGATACAGATCGATCTGAGACGGGTACAGCTGTGAACAGAAGTGAGTTAGGGCAGGCAGGGACAAGGTATGACTAATAAATTAAAGTGCATTAATTTCAATGCAAGGTGCCCAACAGGGAAGGCAGATGAACTCAGGACATGGTTAGGATCATGGGTTTGAGATATCATAGCAATTACAGAACCATGGCTCAGGCATGGGTGGGACTGGCAGATCAATGTTCCAGGCCACAAATGCTACAAGAAGGATAGAAAGGGAGGCTAGAGAGGAGGAGGAATGGAATTTCTGATAAGGGGTAGCATTCCAACTGTGCTGAGGGAGGATATTCCTGGAAATATATCCAGGGATGTTATTTGGGTTGAACTGAGAAATAAGAAAGGGATGGTCACCTTACTGGGATTGTATTATAATCCATCCAGTAGTAAGAGAGAAATTCAGAACGAAACTTGCAAGGGGATCTCAGCTATCTGTGAGAATAATAGGGTAATTATGGTAGGGGTTATTAACTTTCCAAACATCGACTGGGACTGCCATAGTGTTAAAGGTTAAGATGGAGAAGAATTTGTTAAGAGTGTAGAAGACAATTTTCTGATATAGTATGTGGATTTACCTACTGGAGAAGGAGCAAATCTTGACTTACTCTTGGGAAATAATGCAGGACAGGTGACTAAGTTGTCAGTGGGGGGGGTACGTTGGGGCCAGCAATAATAATTCTATTCGTTTTAAAATATTGATGGAAAAAGATAGATCAAATCTAAAAGTTGAAGTTCTAAATGAGATAAATGCCAATTTTGACGGGATTAGGCACGATCATTCGAAAGCTGATTGGAGACAGATGCTGGCAGGTTAAGGGACGGCTGGAAAATGGGAAGCCTTCAGAAATGGGATAATAAGAATCCAGAGAAAATATATTCCTGTCAGGGGGAATGGGTAGGCTGGTAGATATAGGGAATGCTGGGCGACTAAAGAAATTGAGGGTTTGGTTTAGAAAAATAAGGAAGCATATGTCAGGGATAGACAGGATAGATCTAGTGAATCCTTAGAAGAGTATAAAGAAAGTAGGTGTATAATTAAGAGGGAAATCAGGAGGGCAAAACGGGAACATGAGATAGCTTTGGCCAAATGGATTAAGGAGTATACAAAGGGCTTTTTTACAAATATATTAAGGGCAAAAGGTTAACTCGGGAGAGAATAGCGCCCCTCAAAGATCATGAAGGCGGCCTTTGTGTGCAGCCACAGAAAATGGAGTAGATGATAAATGAATATTTTGAATCAGTATTCAGTGTGGAAAAGGATATGGAAGATATAGACTGGAAGGAGATAGATGGCGACACCTTGCAATATATCCAGATTACAGATGAGGAAGTGCTGGGTGTCTTGAAATGGTTAAAGTTGAATAAATTCCCAGGACCTGATCAGGTGTAACCGAGTACTCTGTGAGAAGCTAGATAAGTGATTGCTGGGCCACTTGCTGAGAGATATTTTTATCTTCAAGAGTCACAGGTGAGGTGCCAGACGACTGGACGTTGGCAAACGTGGTTCCACTGTTTAGGAAGGGCGGTAAAGACAATCCACGAACTATAGGCCAGTGAGCCTGACCTCGGTTGTGGGCAAGTTGTTCAAGGGAATCCTGAGGAACAGGATGTACACGTATTTGGAAAGGCAAGGACTGATTCTGGACAGTCAACACAACTTTGTGCGTGGGAAATCATTTCTCACAAACTTGATTGAGTATTTTTTTTGAAAAAGTAACAAAGACGATTGATGAGGGCAGAGCAGTAGATGTGACCTATATGGAGTTCAGTAAGGCGTTCGACAAGGTTCCCCATTGGAGACTGGTGAGCAAGTTTAGTGCTCATGCAGCACAGGAAGAACTAGCCATTTGTATACAGAACTGGCTCAAAGTTAGAAGACAGAGGGTGGAGGTGGAGGATTGGTTTCCAGACTGGAGGCTTCTGACCAGTGGAGTGCCACAAGGATTGTTGCTGGGCCCTCTACTTTTTGTCATTTATATAAACGATGTTGATGCGAGCATAAGAGGTACAGTGAGTAAGTTTGCTGATGACACCATAATTGGAGGTGTAGTGGACAGTGAAAAGGATGACCTCAGATTAAAAGAGGGTCTGGACAAGATGGGCCAATGGGCTGATAAGTGGCAGATGGAGTTTAATTCAGAAAAATGCGAGGTGCTGCATTTTGGGAAGCCAAAACTTAGATGGACTCATCCACTTAATGGTAAGAGCCTAGGAAGTGTCGCTGAACAAAGAGACCTTGGAGTGCATTTTCATAGCTCCTTGGAAGTGGAGTCACAAGTAGATAGGATAGTGAAGAAGGCGTTTGGTACGCTTTCCTTTATTGGTCAGAGTATTGAGTATAGACGTTGCGAGGTCATTTTACGGAAAGACAGGACATTGGTTAGGCCACTGTTGCAATATTGCGTGCACTTCTTGTCTGCATCCTATTAGAAAGATGTTGTGAAACTTGAAATGGTTACAAGGATGTTGCCAGGGTTGGAAGATCTGAGCTACAGGGAGCAGATGAACAGGCTGGAGCTGTTTTCCCTAGAGTGTCGGACGCTGAGGGGTGACCTTTTGATGTTTATATAATTATGAGCGACGTGGATATGATAAATGGCCAAAGTCCTTTCCCCGGGATCGGGAAGTCCAGAACTAGAGGGCATGGGTTTAGGGTGAGAGGGGAAAGATATAAAAGAGACCAAAGGGGCAATAGTTTCACGCAGAGGGTGATACGTGTATGGAATGAGCTGTCAGAGGTTGTGGTGGAGGCTGGTACAATTGCAACTTTTAAGGGGCATTTGGATGTGTATATGAATAGGAAGGTTTTGGAGGTATATGGGCTGGGTGCTGGCAGGAGGGACTAGATTGCTTTGGGATATCTGGTCGGCGTGGACGGGTTAGACTGACGGGTCTGTTTCCATGCTTTACATCTCTATGACTCTATGTCTCTCTAAATAGGCAAAGTATTTCTTCTCGGGTCAGGAATTCGCGAAATAGAGGACGTAGGTTTAGGGTAAGAGGGCAATGATATAAAAGAGACCTACAGGGCAACTTTTCCACTCAGAGGGTGGTACATATATGGATTGGGTCTTGGCAAATGAGTGTCGATTGGGTTGGGATATCTGGTCGGCATAGTCGTGTTGGACATAAGCATCTGTTTCCATGTTGTACATCTCCATGACTCTATGACTCTATATTAATTATTGGGCAGAGGCTTTCAAGTTTTGAAAATTGCAGTTGAAATGTTTTGACGTTTCTGGGCTTGTGCAAAGAATATTGCTACTGATGGAGTGGAGCGTTCTACAAAATGGTCACTGTTAGGTTTTGCTAAAGTAAAGGAGTCTGCATTTTGAGCAATAATGATAAGAGATTGGATTGATAGTGTACAAGTGAAATACGGTTTCACCTGGAGGGTGTGTTTGGTCCACAAATTAATGAGGAGCGGGTCAGCAATCTTTTCAAATATCTGGTGTTATTTCTTCCTTAGTATGAACTACATAGTTACACATTAGGACCTCCACAGCAACAGCTTTAATTGTGTTTTTGACAGTTTATTTTGGAGTCTATTGAGTAACAACCTATTCCCCACATCCTAACAACAGGGTTCAGTGACAGCTGTTATTGAGTAAGCCAGACCACTCAAAACATTCTTCAGTAGGCAGACTCAGACCACAACCTTGCAATTTGTTTGAGTAGGTATACAGCGAAAGTTACCTGATTAATTGAGCGAGGTTAACTACTAGATTTTAACACAGACAACAATATATTCACAAATTTACACAATGAAACACAAAGAACAGAATAAAGCACCCCTGCAGAACTCAATCTATTCAACTAGACTTGATTATCCTGTTCCAAGCATACACAGCAGTGCCAATTAGCAAACTCCCTTAAAAATTAATATACATGGAAGATATTCTTACATGTTGAAGTTGAAGGCAGAAAAGAGACAGTATCCACATAACTGACTGTTGTAGTTTATTGTTCCAGACTGAACTAAAACTGCTCAGCTCAGATAGCGAGCTGACATTGCTTACATTTCATTGCTTACATACAAACAAAATGCCTCCCACAATAATTTTCATCTCTCCTCCAAACCAGACTGATCATAGTCCGGCCCGGTTTTTTTGTCCTTCTGCAAAAAAAGTCAATGACATCGTCTCCTTGAATCAAGGAGCAACGTTTAGAAAAAAAAGACTAGTTTTGTGACACACTGTGTTTGTCACATATTTGTCTGCCGCCTTCTAAACGATTTTCTTTCTTTAAACCGTATTTGCAAGTCTATTCTTTACAATAGCATTTCTAACTATAACCCGAACTAGCCTGTAGATTCGTCATATAGTTTTCAAGTAATCTGTAACTTGAATATTTTCATACTCGTTACCGCTATTCATAACCCAAGACTACACTGAGCCTTCTTAACAAATGTTTCAACTTGCCTGACCGGCTGCAACATTTTGTCTTCTCTTTCCCTCTCTCCTTAAACTGAGAGGTTATCATCGCTCATTCTCTGGAAACCCCCAAACTCCACCCGACACCAGCGATTCCTGAAAGAACACCAACAATACCTTCAAAGTTCCTCAGTTATCTCTGTAGAAGAATGGAGCACAAACCATCTGATCTGGGCGATCTATCCACTTTCAGGTTTTCACATTCCCCAGCACCTTCTCCTTAGTGATGGTCACTGCACTCACTTCTGCTCCCGACTCCCTTGAAGCTCTGGCGGGATGTTGGTGCCTTTCACTGTAAAGACTGATAAAAAGTATCCGTGCAATCACTCAGCTATTTATTTCATTCCCACAATTACTCCTGGCCCATTTCCGAGCAGTACAATGTTTGCTCTTGCTTTTCTGTCTTCCATCTTGTGCATCTGAAAAATTCTTGTAATCTTCTGTTATATCATTCACAAGCCGACCATCCTAATTCATGAATTATACTGTAATACAGCCTGAATTGACGTAACCAGATCTCAGATACTGGGATTTATGCGATTTGGTTCTTCAGTATCATCGGAAGCTACAGGGGTCTTAACTGATTTGAAAGCTTCAGTGAATGTCTTCTAGCTGGTATTCTCTCAGGAATTTCTCTTGACGTTTTTCTCCTACTCGATTTGAGAAGTGCATGTGAGAATTTGTGTCTCTTTTTTTTTGTTCTTGCCAAGTGCAGTGTTTGTGGGATGGTCCTATATTAGAACAGCGAATTACTAATACTTTCTTCATCTTTTATTCTGTTAAGTCGTCCAACAGAAATACGTTATTCTAAATTACTCTTTCTTTGTTTGTATTTTAACTGCAATTTTTATTGAAAGAAATTGTTTTCAATTTAAAACCCTGTCGATTGCATTGCTTCAGTATCATGCAGTGCTGCGCGACATCGCCGTGAACCCTTCTATAAATTAATCCTAATACCAAGAAACATTCACCATGATGATCCACAATTAGAATTTAGGCTGCAAAATATGTAGATTTTTATTAAAACAAAATAGTTTCTCGATTTAAAAGAATTCATTACAAAAAGGCCTGTGAATCATACTGTTGAACATACTGCTGATTTGCAGAATTTAGTTGCAATTCAAAGATAAGTGGGTAATAGAATTTTCATAAGATGTATACTGACAAACTAATTGACCATTTGAACTAACCTTGACCTTATACATGGCAGAACAAATTACGTAAAGTAGATATCCTTCTTAAAGAAAATACCATGGGATTAGCCTGTCTTCAATCATATCGCCATATTACAGTTGATTGGACTTTTTGTGCAATTAAGAACCCTTTCCCAGAAAATAGCACTGGAATAACTTGCTGTAACTCATGTATCCTTATTATATGTGATTGGACTTTCTTGTAACTAAGACTGTACTATTACTAAAAAATATATAATAATGTGTAATTTTCAAATGAAATTGTGCAACTTCACCCTGGAAAACAGAAACTTCCATCTGTGTGTAGCTGTTTAGAATTGCATCAAGGTACCTTAATTCAGTAAACAAATTAACCTTGCTTTTTGAATACACCACATTTGACGATTATTTTGACTGATCTTGAACCAAGAGGACTTTCTTCAGGGGACGCAGATCTTCAACTGCACCTCGTATTCTGTTAAAATATGCGTGACAGAGAACTGCCAAATTCCACTATTTAATCAAAATAATAGTTCAAAATTTCAATCGAAAAGTGAATATTGAAAATCAATGATGCACAATTCTAAACATCCCTTTCTCTTAAATACATATACATGCCTCCAGCTCTATAGCAATATGGTATTCCAATATGACACTTATTAAAGTTACATCAACTTATTAAGAATACAGAAATAAGCTGCTGTATTCGATGTCTGCCTTCTTCTGGCTGAATATATCCTTGGGTCGTCTTGTTTCATTTTCCTTGAAATATGTTTCATAAGAAAGGGTAACTTTGAAAGAGATTTCCTAATTTATTGTGTCACTCTCGGTGGCCAGTCGTCTGTCTACTATTTTCAAAATTCCTACATTATTATGTCCCCAACACCGGATCGTCTCATTGTTTGATGTTGGCATAAGATAAAATACAAAGTCAATTTGATTTTGGTATCCTGGGCATAATTTATACTGTTTGTTTAAAGTCGAATTGTTGTCAAAACGACAAGATACTCAGATATCTATTACACAGACAAATGTAAAATATTGTCAATTTTCCTGTGCGGTCTGAGACTGCCGTCAAGTCACATCACAAAAGTGCATGTAAGTTCTCAATTCAGAACCACATTCAGTCTGTATTAAAGGTACAATACACGCCTTCAACTTGATAACAATACTGTTAATGAATGCTACCGACTGCTTAAGAGATCAAGTTTGAATGTTGTCCACGTTTTGCTCCACATGGACAGAGACAGTTTCAGGAGACATGGTGGGAAGAATTGCTCTGAACATTTTGTGATCTTTAGTGAACATCCACATTTCTGATCTTATGGTGAGGAGGGGGCTAGGTGGAGGCAATGATGAAGTAGATAAAGATGTTTGTAGTAAGATAAACTGAGAATCTCCACCGAGATGACCCAGGACAGAGATAATACGCATCCACGAACGACAAATTTCTTCCTTTGTGCTGTGATTGACTCCAACCAGTGGAGAGTATACAGAGATTCGCGTTCAGTTCAGTTTTGTTCATCTCGGTGCTGTAATTCTCAATTAACCATTGCCTTGATGTAATGGTCAGCCATTCGTACCAGAGACCTTGTATTCACCTCTTTTGTTCACATCGGTCGGTCATGGTATAGAAGTAATGTGTACTTCTTCAAACGGAAGGTATTGAATGTCAGGCGTTCCCTTTTTCTTTGTGTTTGGGAAGGTAAATTACTGAAAGCATTAAAAATGTTGGTGGGTGGCTGTTGATTGTTCAGGGAGTTGAGGGTAATGAAGAATTGGTCACGATATAAGATTTGAGTTCGAGAACAGATCAGCTATGATCTTCATGAAGGGCAAGGCAGAATTGAGGCCGGAGCGAATTGTTTCTTCTTGCTTCTGATGTTGTCATATTCTGGTATTCGAAAGTTCGTGGGTGTTACTTTCATGGAAGTTCTGTAAAATAGAAAATTATCTGTTTGCTGTCAAATTTGAAAGAGAGAGCTTTTCTAAAACGTAGTGCTATGCTGAGCTATTTAAACAATAATTTCATAAAGTTTGCAGCCAGATTTTCTCTGTTTGCATTTTGTAAACATTCAACTCGACCTTGCGACAGCTGTACTCAGCCAAATCTGAAGAACTATTATGTCCAAGACAAGGGTATGAGAGCATATCACCTTGAGTTTTCCCAGTACTTGCCATTGAAAGCATGATAAGAAACAGTATAAGGCAATTATCTGAACAATACTAAAATGCCCCTTACCTTGAGGCATCTAGCTGAATATACTGAAGAATTTAAATAAAGCTCTTTTCCTTGCTCTTGCTAAGAGTTGAGACAAGTTGTTTAATTTCCACGACATTCTGTTATTGAATGATTCATCGAGGAGGCCAGAGGACTTTGTTAGCCATCCGTGGGTGAGGTATGGGGGCTATATTCACAGTGAAACTGAGTCTACAACATGACCAACAAATGAAGCACAATTTGCAGAGGGGAAGCTTTGTGAAAAGAGACGAGTGAACTATTTGATTCCCAGCCGGGATCTCCAAATTATAATTTTCAGAAAACGTCAAATCATGTGCGGTAGTCTTGAGCAGCTGAATAGTGTCTTGTGTTTCTGTGCACCAGGTAATGGGAGATAGTGGCCTCCAAAGGTTCCTGTCCAGGATGTTTGAGGGTCTGAATGGAACAGAGAGACATTGACTTGAGAAGTCGGAGTCTGTCACTTTCTGCATTCTCTGATCTGGATGTGGTCTCAGCCCCACTTATTTTCTGCACCCCGTTATCCGTGGTGCCTTCTGTCAAATATTTAACTGAATCAGCTTTAATAAAAGTGGGCATTGAGGCACGCTTCTGTGAAGAGGATTGCCACTCCAAAAGCCCTTTCACAATTTCTCCTCATATCACTTCTTAAACAGAGTGTCATGCAGTAGAGAAACAAGCACTACAGAGAAACCTGTTCATTCCCACCCAATTTGATCTCCTTTCAGTTGCCAGCGTTTGGCTAATATCCCTCCAGTTTGAACACTTTTTCTTAAATGCTCAATTGTGTCCTCGGGTTCACCACTCCTGTGATAGCACTGTCTGTTTACAGGCCATTTTTTGCATGAAACATTTCTCCTAAAGTCACTTCGGGATCTTTCCACTCTCTCCTTCAAACTATGCCTCTTATTATGGACTCCCTTATCTCGGGATACAGGTATTGGCTATTCAGATTATCCATGTCCCCAATAGTTTTGTAAACCTCTGTAATGTCGCCCTTCTGCAGCCGACTCACCAGAGTTTTTGTTTAACTTAAACAATCCAGCCTCTCCTTACAGCTCAAAACCTCTTGTCTTGGAGCAATGATGCTGTTTGTTTTCTGTACAGTCTCAAGTTTAACAACATTCTTCCTTCAGCAGAGGAAAACCAACTATTCATAGGATTCTTAAATTGGCCTTACTAACGTGCTGTAGAGGAGCAACAAGCCATCCCACTTCTATGCAAAATGCCCTAACCGATTTGTTCTGCTGCACTCTCCAAGACTTCACCATTAAGTGTATAATTCCTGCCCCGGTTTGCCTTTCCAAAATGCAAAACGTCATACTTCTCGAGATCAAACTTAATCTGCCCTCGTTGCCCCATTGGTCCATCTATTTGTCGTCCCATTGCATTCTGAGATAATGCACTGCATGACCTTTTTGATGTAATCTGTACACTTACTCTCCGTGAATCTGATACTCACATCCAAATCCTTTGTGTGAATGATGAAAAGCAGTGAATCAGTACTGATTCTTGTGGCACACTTTTGATCACAGGCCTCCAATCTGTAAAAAAAATCTTCTACCTTCAAGCCAATTCCGAATCGCATTAGCGAGTTCCCCTTGCATAACCATCCTAATTGGGTTACCAGTTGGAATCTTATGCTCACGTTCCTGAAGTATATTTAGACAATGTCTGACAAACTGCCTTCATCAATGTACTGTATCACTATTTCAAAACATCCCATCATATTAACGACAAATAATTTCCAATGCACAAAGTCATGTTGAATACCTCTAATCAGTTCTCGCCTTCCCAAGTGCACGGAATTACTTTTCCTTAGAAACCCCTCCCACAATTTAAGCAGCACTAACGTCAGGCTCACTGGCTTATACTTCCCCTGCTTATCGGGTCACCATTTCTTTTTGTACTCCCACTCCTCCAGTGTTCAAGGCACATTTTAAATGGAAAGAGGTTGGTTTCGTGTCTGATGATATCGATCTCAGACTGGGTCAGTTTCAGTTTTAGGATCAAATCAGTTTCCTTTAATCTGCGAATATAGCACGTTTATTATCCAAAGCAAAGTTATTTAAACTATGGTACAAAGATGAATGACAAACTGGACATTGTAAATAAGTAAGCAGTATTTCCCTTTCTTTAAAACACTACAGGCACACGCACGCACGCGCACACAAACCGAGAAACAATGTTGCTACTGTTTTAATTTGAAAGAATGTTGTCGAAATGTTAAATGAAGTCATGACGAAAGGAAACAAGAGATATCATTCAAAATGGTTTTCGGCTACTGAAATTATTCCGCTCACACAAGCTGCTGGACATGGAATTATTTCCTCTTATAGTTGGATTTGGCTGAATTCATTTTGCTTCAGGCAATGAAGAGACTCCAATGAATTCCGAGATGGAATCCTACACGAAGGGTAAAGATGATTGACCGTTTACTTTCCCCCGCTTGCATACATTGCTGTGCTGAGGATCAATGAAGGAGTGCGAGTGCAATAGTCCGCTCCATCTCAGGCGGATTCCATTATGTCCCTCTCTGAGTGAATCACACAATATTGTTATCCTAAATCACAATAGTCATTGGTCTCCTTGAACATCGTCCGAATTATGACTCCATCAAATTCCCTTCCCCATGTAATACATTGTTGCTGTAGTGATATTCAGAGCCATTTCGATATTTGAAAAATAGAAATAGTCGTTTCGAAGGTATATTTGTATGTGCCTGCATAATTTAAAAAAAAACATTTAACGTATTCAGAATATCTGTGTTAATATGACTGCATCTTATTCTTTAAGTAATGCAGAAATTGATGGAAAAGTCCAGAAGTTCTGGCAGCATGTGCCTTTTAAATGTTCTAATTCTACCAGACTGCACCATAATCGCTTGGAAGTTCCATGCACACACCAAGCTCTGCAGGAAAAGAGTTGTCCCTGAGGTCTCTTCTAAATCTTTCCACTCTGTTTTTAAACCTATGTCCTCTAGTTTTGGACTATCTAATCCAGGGGTAAACACCTTGAACAATTACCGGATTCATGCATTTTGTGACTTTTTAAAAAATCTCTATTATTTGCAACATTGATTCCAATCAATGCAAATACATGTACTTCCAATTATCCTGGAACTGAATTCTGAAATTTAACACTGATCCCCTTCCCTCTCAATCAAATCACGATTCTAAAATCACTGTCATCAATTTGTTTATACACATTGTGAATCTAGAACTTTGTGCCCGGAGGTAGGGAGACGAGCACCATGAGGCAATAGCCCCGAAATCTGCAAGATTCTCCAGTACGTTTGTTTCTCATCCTGTTCAACCATGCTGTGACTCAGCTCCACACGGAAAAGACGTGAATCCAGACCATCTGGTCCAGAGCTGGAGACACTACCACAAAAATTAGGGCACTGTAATCAAATCCAGAGCTTAGGCTCAGAGTCAGAGAGGCTACCCTCTCTGATGTCAGGAATAAAAGGATGACTAGGGTAGGTATCGGTCCAGTCAAGGATAGTAGTGGGAAGTTGTGTGTGGAGGCGGAGGAGATTGGAGAGACTCTAAATCAATACTTTTCATCAGTATTCACTCAGGAACAGGACACTGTTGCTGATGTGAATATGGAGTCACAAATGATTAGAATGGATGGCCTGGAAATATGCAGGGAAGAGCTTCTGGGAATATTGGAGAGGATGAAAATAGATAAGTCTCCTGAGCCTGATAGCATTTACCCTAGGATCCTATGGGATGCTAGGGAGGAGATAGCAGAGCCATTGGCCTGGATTTTTATGTCGTCATTGTCAACGGGAATAGTACCAGAGGACTGGAGGATAGCGAATGTGGTCCCCTTGTTCAAGAAAGGGAGTAGGGATAGCCCTAGTAACTATAGGCCAGTGAGTCTGACTTCAGTGGTGGGCAAAGTCTTAGAGAGAATGGTAAGGGATAAGATTTATGAACATCTGGATAGGAATAACGTGATCAAGGATAGCCAGCATGGTTTTGTGAAGGGCAGGTCGTGCCTCACAAACCTTATTGAATTCTTTGAGGAGGTGACTAAGGAAGTGGACGAGGGTAAAGCAGTAGATGTTGTGTATATGGATTTTAGTAAGGCGTTCGATAAGGTTCCCCATGGTAGGCTAATGCTAAAACTACGGAGGTATGGCATTGAGGATACATTAGAGGTTTGGATTAGGAATCGGCTGGCTGGAAGGAGACAGAGGGTAGTAGTGGATGGACTATGTTCATCTTGGAGTGCAGTTAATAGCGGTGTACCACAAGGATCTATTTTGGGACCATTGCTCTTTGTTATCTTTATAAATGATCTAGAGGAAGGGCTTGAAAGCTGGGTAAGCAAGTTTGCGGATGACACAAAAGTCGGTGGAGTTGTGGATAGTGAGGAAGGATGTGGTAGGTTACAGCGGGATATAGATAAGTTGCAGAGCTGGGCAGAAATGTGGCAAATGGAATTCAATGTAGCTAAGTGTGAAGTCATTCACTTTGGTAGGAGTAACAAGAAGATGGATTACTGGGCTAATGGTAGGCTACTTGGTAGTGTGGATGAGCAGAGGGATCTTGGTGTCCATGTACACAGATCTCTGAAAGTTGCCACCCAGTTAAATAGTGCTGTGAGGAAGGCATATGGTGTACTGGACTTTATTGGTAGAGGAATTGAGTTCCGGAGTCCTGAGGTCATGTTGCAACTGTATAAGACTCTGGTGCGGCCTCATCTGGAGTATTGTGTGCAGTTTTGGTCGCCATACTATAGGAAGGATGTGGAGGCATTGGAACGAGTGCAGAGGAGGTTTACCAGGATGTTGCCTGGAATGGTAGGAAAATCTTATGAGGAAAGGCTGAGGCACTTGGGGCTGTTCTCATTGGAGAAGAGAAGGTTTAGGG
This sequence comes from Hemiscyllium ocellatum, assembly GCF_020745735.1. Lineage (NCBI taxonomy): Eukaryota > Metazoa > Chordata > Chondrichthyes > Orectolobiformes > Hemiscylliidae > Hemiscyllium > Hemiscyllium ocellatum. The sequence continues at coordinate 783,919 of NW_026867605.1, forward strand.
GGGATTTGATAGAGGTGTATAAGATGATTCGGGGTTTAGATAGGGTCGACACTGAGAACCTTTTACCGCTAATGGAGTCAGGTGTTACTAGGGGACACAGCTTTAAATTAAGGGGTGGTAGGTATAGGACAGATGTTAGGGGTAGATTCTTTACACAGCGGGTTGTGAGTTCATGGAATGCCCTGCCAGTAGCAGTGGTGAACTCTCCTTCTTTATGGTCATTTAAGCGGGCATTGGATAGGCATTTGGAAGTTATTGGGCTAGTGTAGGTTAGGTAGGATTCGGTCGGCGCAACATCGAGGGCCGAAGGGCCTGTACTGCGCTGTATCTTTCTATGTTCTATGTTCTACCCACGACACAACAACTAAACCATGCACAGATTTTGAGTCACGTTTTAAGTGGCACCTTTCAATCCATTATAGATTTCTTAAAATTTGATTAACTTTACTGAACGATACGAAACAATATTCATTGTGAAAAAAATGTAATTGCCTCATATGCAGGATGTTTAAAGTATGTGTTCCACCATTGATGTAGAGTGTTAACATCCTTAAATGTATGGTTATAATTGTCCGATTAAGTATCAATTACCTACCGACTGCAACATTGGGGAAACAAATCCTGTAGGCACACTTTACACATTGAATGATCACGAATAGATCTTATTACTGAAGTTCAAAGTGACAGCGACAAGTTGGTTCAATATTCAAGTATCTGCCAGATGGGGATCTTTGCAGGTCACTTTGGTCTGAAAAACGTTGAAAGCCAATATAAAATAGGCTGTACTGTTACAAAGGAGGTGCAGGTACAGAGGGCCCTGCGAATAGATGAGCACAGATTATTAAAGAGGTGAGGAAAAGTGGGGATACCAGTAAATATCGCAAATTAGTTTCTGTATATGTTCTGTTTACAGGATTAGATGTAGGAGAGAACATCCGTGCTCCCTTCCTAGGAATGGGGTTGAGGCAGGTGGCGGGGGGGGGGGGTACTATGTGTTGTGAGCACTCCCACCTGCTCACCGAGATTGTACCAGCTGGACACAAATGGTAGATGGCGTCAGTGCCATGGCTTCAAAGTTGTACCGGGGGAAATGGAACTGACAGTGGGTTTAAGGTGACAATTGTGCTTCACTGAATATTGAAGCTACTCTCTTGTTGGAATATGTATGTTTCGGAGTCTATTGACGAGTCGTCCTGTTTCTCTCCGGCTTGTGCTAGGATACTCCCTACGTGGCTGGGAGAAGGTGGAAGAGGGAAAGTACAGCGGACACTGCACCGCCTGGATTGGCCATTTCTGTGTGTTTGAAAGCTGTTTCTCCTGGAATGGGAGAAAGGGAGGGAGGCAGGGTGACCATGGCAAATCAGTCCTTCCTTGTGACAGAGACTGTGCCAAGTCGAACTGAGTGATTCACCCAGACACTATCAAGTCAGTTCATGTATGTCACACAGACCGTGTCGGATATACCAGGCATATGACTGAAACTATGCCAAGTCAGGCAGTGCATGTGAATGCGATTGAGTTTAGTCAGACTGTATACACGACTCAATCATTTCAAATTGTATGTTACTGAGATGGTGTTAACATAGTCAGTGCATGAGACTGACACTGCGTTATGTCTTGCCGTGTGGAGAACAGAGACTGTGTCAAGTCAGACTAAGCGTGTGGTGGAGACTGTGCGAAGTCAGTCCGAGTATGTGACCAAGACTGTGTCAAATCAGTCAATTACGTGTCACCCAGATTATTAGAAGTCAGACTGTGGATGTGACTGAGTCAGGTCAGATGGTGTGTCTGACAGAGATGGTGTTCAGCAAGTCCATGCGTGAAACCGAGAATGTTAAGTCAGACCATGTGAGTGACTTAGAATGCGTCAAATCAGGCTGTGCATGCGATTGAGACTGTGTCAAGTCTAAGTTGGCGTGCGTGAGAACGAGACAGTGCAAAGTCCGACCGAATCTGTGACTCAGAATCTGTCACGTTAGATCGTGTATGTGACTGAGATTCTATCAAGTTAGACTGTTAGTGTGATTGACTGTCATGTCAGATCATGCGCGTGAGGGTGACTGTGCCAAGTCAGATCAGGCGTTAAACGAGACTGTGCCAAGTTCCAAAGTGCTTGAGACTGAGATGGTGTCAAGCCCAAACATGCGTGTGATCAAGACAGTGTCAGATCAGAGCGGGCGTGTGACTCAGACTCGATCAAGGCAGTGCTTGTGTGTTACACAGACTTTATCAAGTATATCCGTGCGTGTAACTAAGACTGTCTCAAATCAGTATGTGATTCTGACTGGGACTCTATCAAGACAGATCTTGCATGTGACCGAGACTGTGTAAAGTGAGACTGAGCATGTGACTGAGACTGTGTCAAGTCAATTCGTGCGTGTCATCCAGAATGATGCAATCAGACTGTGTTTGCGACTTGTCAAATTAGATGGAGTGTGTGACCAACGTGGTGTAACGTTAGACTGTGTGTGGGATCAAGTTGTCAATTGCGACTGTGTGGGAGACTGAGATTGTGTAAAGTTAATCTCTCTGTGTAACTGAATAGTGAGAAGCATACCGTGCGTGTGACTGAAAAGTCAGAGAAGACCATGCGTGTGACTGACGAGTGGGGCTCAGACTGTACATGTGACTGATACTGTTAGTCAGATCACAAACGTCATGGAGATTATCTCAAGTCACAAAGTACGTGTGACCGAGACTGTGTCAAGGCAGTCCGAGATGGGACTGAGGTTTTGCCAAGTCAGACTCTGTGTGTGACTGCGACTGTCTGAAACAGGTCATAGGTGTGATATTGACTGTGTGAAGTCAGCTTGCGTGTGTGACAGACTGTGTCAAGTCAGTCTGTGAGTGTGACTGAGATCTGTAATTTCAGTCCGTGAGTGTGACTCAAAAGTCTCAAGTGAGTCCTTGGATGTCATCTGAACGTGAATGTTGACAAGTTGCAAAATGTCCAGATGTCTTGAAACGGTTAAAGGTGGATAAATGCCCAGGACCTGATCAGGTGTACCCAAGAACTCTGTGGGAATCTAGAGAAGTGATTGCTGTGCCTCTGGCTGAGATATTTGCATCATCGATAGTCACAGGTGAGGTGCCAGAAGACTGGCATTTGGCAAATGTGGTGCCACTGTTTAATAAGGACGGTAAAGAAAATCCAGGGAACTGTAGACCGGTGAGCCTGACCTCGGTGGTGGGCACGTTGTTGGAGGGAATCCTGAGGAACAGGGTGTACATGTATTTGGAAAAGCAAGGACTGATTCGGGATAGTCAACTTGGCTTTGTGCGTGGGAAATCGTGTCTCACAAACTTGATTGAGTTTTTTGAAGAAGTCACAAAGAAGATTGATGAGGGCAGAGCAGTAGATATGATCTATATGCACTTTATTAAGGCGCTTGACAAGGTTGCCCACGGGAGACTGATTAGCAAGGTTAGATCTCATGGAATACAGGGAGAACTAGCCATTGGGAAACAGAACTGGCTCAAAGGCAGAAGACAGAGGGTGGTTGTGGACGGTTGTTTTTTCAGACTGGGGGCCTGTGACCAGTGGAGTGCCACAAGGATACATGCTGGGCCCTCTACATTTTGTTATTTACACAAATGATTTGGATGCGAGTATAGGAGGTACGGTTAGCAGGTTTGCAGATGACACCAATATTGGAGATGTAGCGGAGAGAGAAGAGGGTGACCTCATATTACAAAATGATCTGGACCAGATTGTACAATCGGCTGAGATGTGGCAGATGGAGTTTAATTCAGACAAATGTGAGGTGCTGCATTTTAGGAAATCAAATCTTAGCAGGATTTATACACTTAATGGAAGTGTTGCGCAACAAAGAGACCTTGGAGTGCAGGTTAATACCTGCTTGGAAGTGAAATCGCAGGTAGATAGGATAGTGAAGAAGAAGTTTTGTATGATTTCCTTTATTGGTCAGAGTATTGAGTACTTGCGTTGGGAGATCAGGTTGTGGCTCTACAGGACATTGGCTAGGCCGCTGTGGGAATATTGCGTGCAATTCAGGTCTCCTTCCTATCGAAAAGATGTTGTCAACTTGAAAGGGTTCCGAAAAGATTTACAAGGATGCTGCCAGGGTTGGAGGATCTAAGCGACAGGGAGAGAGCGTCGGAGGCAGAGAGGTGACCATATAGGGGTTTGCAAAATTATGGGGGGCATAGATAGAATAAATAGAGTCTATTTATAAATAGAATCGTGGATTACGGAACTGGAGGGCATAGGTTTAAGGTGAGAGGAGAAAGATATAAAAGAGACCTGAGGAGCAATTTTTTCACGGCGAGGTTGGTCCGTGCATGGAATTAGCTGCCAGAGGATGTGGTTCAGGCTGATACAATTGCAACATTTAAGAGGCATTTGGATGAGTATATGAATCGGAAGGGTTTGGAGGGATATGTGCCGGGTGCTGGCAGTTGGGACTAGATTGGGTTCGGATATCTGGTCGGCATGGACGGGATGGACCGAAGGGTCTGTTTCCATTCTGTATGACTCTGTGAGTCATATAACTTTGTCTCGTTATCCTATCTATGCTTCTCTTAGTTTTGTAAACCTGTATAATCTCACCCCTCAGCCTTCGATGCACCAGGGAAAACAGACCCAGCCTGTTCAGCCTCTCCCTGTAGCTCAGGTCCTCTTGCACCTCCTCCATGATTTTCACTTCCCTGGTCCCCAGTACCTTATCTTCACCATGGACATCCAGTCCCTATGCACCTCCATTCCCCATCACAAAGACCTCAAAGCCCTCTGCTTCTTCCTTTCCTGTCGAACCAACCAGTACCCTTCCACTGAGACTCTTCTTCGACTGACTGAACTGGTCCTCACTCTTAACAACTTCTGCTTCCAATCCTCCCACTTCCTCCAAACCAAAGGAGTAGCCATGGGCACCCTCATAGGCCCTAGCTATGCCTGTCTCTTCGTTGGATATGTGGAACAGTCCATCTTCCGCAGCTACACTGGCACCACCCCCCACCTTTTCCTTCTCTACATCGATGACTGTATCGGCGCTGCCTCGTGCTCCCACGAGCAGGTTGAGCAAGTCATCCACTTTACTAACACCTTCCAACCCGACCTCAAATTTATCTGGACCGTCTCAGACTCCTCCCTACCCTTCCTTGACTTCTCTATATCTATCTCGGACGAGTGACTCAACACGGACTTTTAGTATAAACCGACTGACTCCAACAGCTACCTAGATTACACCTCTTCCCACCTTGCCCCCTGTAAAAACGCCAATTCCTCGGCCTTCGCCGCATCTGCTGCCAGTAGGACCAATTCTAATCCTGAACTACTCAGATGGCTTCCTTCTGCAAAGACCACAATTTCCCCTCAGACGTGATTGACGATGCTCTCCACCGCATCTCCTCCACTTCCCGCTCCTCCGGCCTTGAACGCCGCCCCTCCAATCGCCACCAGGACAGATCCCCACAAGTGCTCACGTACCAGCCCACCAACCTCCAGATACATTGGATCATCCTTCGTCATTTCTGCCACCTCCAAACGGACCCCACCACCAAGGATATATTTCCCTCCCCACCCCTGTCAGCATTCCGGAAAGACCACTTCCTTGTCAGATCCAGATCCCCCTCCAACCCAACCTCCACTCCCGGCACCTTCCCCTGCAACCCCCAAAAATGCAAAACTTGCACCCACACCTCCCCGCTCACTTCCCTCAAAAGCCTCAAGGGATCCTTCAATATCCATCAGAAATTCACCTGCACTTCCACACACACCATTTACTGCATGCGCTGCACCCGATGTGGCCTCCAATACATTGGGGAGACAGGCCACCTACTTGTGGAATTTTTCAGAGAACACCTTTGCGACTCTCGCACCAATCAACCCAACCGCCCCGTAGCTAAATACTGTAACTCCCCCTCCCACTCCACCAAGAACATGCAGGTCCTTGGCCTCCTTCGTCGCCAGACCATGGCATCATGACGCCTGTAGGAAGAGTACTCATCTTCCGCCTAGGAACCCTCCAACCACACGGGATGAATGCAGATTTTTCCAGCTTCCTCATTTCCCCTCCCCCCACCTTGACCTCCTTCCATTTATCGCATTCTCAACGCCCCTCACCCATGCCCCTCCTCCCTACCTTTTATCTTAGCCTGCTTGGCACATGCTCCTCATTGCTGAAGAAGGGCTTATGCCAGAGACGTCGATTCTCCTGCTCCTTTGATGATGCCTGACCTTCTGCGCTTTTCCAGCAACACATTTTGAAGCTCTGATCCCCAGCATCTGCAGTCCTCACTTTCTCCCAACCCTGGCAACATCCTGGTAAATCTTTTCTGAACCCTTCAGCACTCTAATCTTCACTCTGATTTCCAGCATCTGCAGTACCCACTTCCGCCACATCAACTCAGACCTTGTGTGAAGTTGTAACAGTGTCAAGTCAGACCGTGTGTGCAACTGAGACAGAGTCAAGTCAAATTGTTCATATGACCGAGACTGAGACACACTGTGCTTGTTACTTAAGTGAGAATCAGACTGTACGTGAGACTGATGCTGTGTCAAGTTCGACACTGCTTGTGTCAGAGATTGTCTCAAATCAGACCATGCGTGAGAACGAGATGGTGCAAAGTCAGACCGTTTGCGTCGGGCAGACTGTTTCATTAAGACCATGTGCGTTACTCGGACCATGTCAAGTTAGACCGTCCATATGACTGAGACTACTTCAATTCATGCCTCACCTATGTCTGATGGAGTGAGAGTTAGACCATGGTCGTATAACTGATTGTGAGTGAGAGACTGAATGAAACTAAGAGAGTGAGGAACAGTTTGAGAGAGAGAATATACGTTTGTAAATGGGAAAATAAACTGGCATGCCAACTATTTATCCAATCATTTGTGGGATGCCGAATACTTCATCGGAAGTGTTTGACTCGGCCTGAAAACTCTTCAGCAACAATTTCTGCCTTCACTCTTTTCATTCTTCCCGTAATGCAAAGTTTTTTGGATTACAACCCCATTTTTATATGTTTAGGAAAGAGCACTACAAAAAATAATCGTTTTTTTATGATTGCCAGTGATATTGCACTTGTTTTTGATCTGCATGTATTTTATTAAATGCTTAGCTTTTGATGAATGTGTATTAAATTGTTCAGTTTTGGGTTGTGTTTGTGTGTGCAGAAGAATATATATTTGTCTCCTTCCCCAATGTGAATCTGTGTCTATGAGCTCTGGCAAAGAGGAGCATTCGCGAGCTCATCACCCTGATTTTGGAGCGATCCTATGCATATTCGTTTCTCTTCCTGTGAATCGCTGGGTGCTCTATGAAGGATTAACAAATTAGAAAGTTACACACAGCCTCTGACGACTAAAACGGTTCAATATCTCGGCTATCCCAACAATACCAGGTGCAGTTATTAGAGGAAATCATGCTAGTTCTTCATTTAATTTCAGTAATCTAAAAGTAATGTTGAGAGACATATTTTAAATGTTCTTACATTTAGTGTAAACAAAAAAAGTTTATTTCATTGTTTTGAAGCAGAACGCAGATTATGGTTTGAGAAGTATGTGAGTATATTTCGTATGTAATCAGTATACGTTCACTACCTATAACCTCCTATCAAAATTTTATGTGTTAACAGGTTAGCTCTTCGAACCATACATCGGGGTAATTGACATTCAAATTACTGGAAAACACGCCTGGTACCTGGGGACGACAATAAAAAAAATATCTTTTTGCGACCAGGTGATGGGGAAACTGTTTCAACAAACACTGGCTCTGCCAAAATTGGAAATTTGCTCTCAACATGTCAGAAAAACGCCAGCATTAAAAAAATGCTTTTCAAATTCATTTACATACATGCAATACTGACCCCATGCAGTTCATGAAATGCAACCTGTAGTATAATGACCACATTGTGTTTGTTGCGTTTTCAAATTATTTATGTGCCAGATATTGGGATAATATTAGCTGCCGTGATTGTCTCATCAGTGCTATGGCGTCAGCTAGTGCTGGCACAAGCATTGTGAAGATAACAAGCGGATTAAAAAAAGAGGGAACTACAGTCGTATTATATGTGCTTGTTGTAATTTTCCTAATCTGTAGATTCTGGAGATGTATCTGGAAAACTGCCAATGAGACACCTTTACCGAGTTTTGAGACGATTTGTACCTGAGGTTGACGATCTGGATGTAGGTTTGCTCGCTAAGCTGGAAGGGTCATTTTCAGTCGATTTGTCACCATGCTGGACAACATGGGTCGACATCAATTAGGTAGATATCAACAAACACATTGACCTGAACGCAATTTGACACCCACTGAGAAAAATAACAGGAAATTACATCACCCACCTAAGGAAACTGAAACATTTCAACATAAAGCAGGAAACATCAGCAGTGTTTCGTCTGGAAGCTCATCTAAAATGTTAACGAATATGATAACGAAACGTCTGAAAATGAACCAAACAGCTCAGCAAGCAAACGTACGTTGACGAGACACTTTTATTAAAATAAAAGACAGAGGCAAAAGGCAGGTAATAATCGGCAGATTTGTCAAACATACACTGTTGGAAACATACTTGGATCAAATATTAAGGAAACGTTTGCGGTGCTCTTGGAAAATGATAATGTAGTTAAGCAGATTCAGAATGACTTCATGAAAGATAAACCATTTCTGGCTATTTTGATGAAAGCTCAACCAGCGCAATTAGTAAGGACCCCAGACATGTGCCTTATTTGGATTTCACGAACATTTTAAACAAGTGCCTCACAAAAGGTTACATCCTAAGATAAGGGCCGTAGAATTGGAGACAATATGTTGACAAGGATGGAGAATTGCCAAACTGCCAGAAAGCAATGACCAGAGGAGAAGAGGCTCTTTTTCAGGTTCGCGAAATGTGACGAGTGGGGGTGTCGTAGTGATAAGTGCTGCGACTGCAACTGTTTACAATGAAGACGAATAGCTTGGAAGAATAAAGTTCTGTGATCCATTTTCCACACAACATAAAGTAAATGGAAATGCAGATTGCTAGAAGGATACAAATCGTTCACTAATATCTTGATATGTGAGTAGACAAAAAAGTTAGCAAATGTAGTATTATGTGGGAAAATGCCAGTCTGTCAATTTTGGAAGTGGGAATAAGAAGTATTATTTAAATGAGAAAATGCAGTGGAAATCTGCAACAAACGGAATTGAGGTACTTACGCAAAAAACACAGAAAACGAGCACACATTTGCAGCAGGCAAATAGGAAGTTTAAAGGAACGTTGGCGCTTTTTTCAAGACGTTTTGAAAGTACATGTCGAGGTCTTGCAGAAACCACATCTGGAGAATGTATGTCCAAGCTCACCTAACCTACACTAGCCCACTTTCCTTCCTATGCCTGCCAATGCCAGTTTAAATACCCATAAAGAGGGAGAGTCCACCACTGTTACTGGCAGGGCATTCCATGGACTACGACTCGCTGAGTAAAGAATCTACCCCAACATCAGTCCTATAACTACCACCCCCGAATAAAAGCTTTGCCCCCTCGTATTATCTGACTCCATACGTGGAAAAAGGGTCTCATGGTCAACCCTATCTAAACCCCTAATCATCTTGTACACCTCTATCAAGTCACCCCTAAACTTTCTTTTCTCCAATGATAACAGTCCCAAGTGCCTCAGCCTTTCCTCATACTATCTTCATACCATACCAGGCAACATCATGGCAAACCTCCTTTGCACCCGTTCCAATGCCTCCACATCCTTCCTATAGTATGGCGACCAAAACTGCACACAATGCTCCAGATGCGGCCGCACCAGAGTCTTATACAACTGCAACATGACCTCAGGACTCCGGAATTAATTCCTCTACCAATAAAAGCCAGTACGCCATATGCCTTCTTCACAGCACTATTTACCTGGGTGGCACCTTTCAGAGATCTGTGTACATGGACTCCAAGATCCAAATGACACTATCACGCTCATTCCCCGGTCACTCGCACACGGTGTCCATCAAAACCCCTACACTCCCACAAGGTTACGTTCACCCCATCACGTATGACACCAATGTCACACTCACTCCATTGCACGACTTCCCACCGTCACGAGCACTCACCCACAAACTCCCCCACGATTGGTTCACTTGCCTGCACACTCACCTAATCTCATGCCCACCCTCCTGCACACTTTCCAACTTCAGGCTCACAACACAGCTTACTTCCCCACGTTAAATGTGACCCTGCGGAAACTCCCACAATGTCACACTCACTCTGCAACACAATTCCCCGTGGTTATTTTGAAGCCACATACATTCACACACTGTAACAGAGCTCCTGACACACTTCCCCAGCTTCACACTCATTCGCCCGCATATGTCCCTGCACACAACAGTCCAGCAAGAAGGTCACTTCCCCACACATCCAGACTCTCACGCTCATGTACTCCTCTCACAGCTCCACCATCAGGCTAACTCTCCGACCATGAATTCACTCCCCAAACACTCCACAACCATCACTCGCACTCCCTCGCTCAATCTTCCATAGTCATGCACACTTCTGAGGACATTAAACCTCGGAGTTTGGAGGAAGGAAAGTGAAAGCGAGAGTGAGTATGGAGTTAAATGGAAAGATAAGCAGCAGGATAGCATGTGTGCAGACGGATTTAAAGTTAAGCCAGACTGGGAATGCAGCAAACAGGGAGGATAACGTAAGACATCTTATGACTGCCAATATCTCTAATGATAAGAAAGTTAGCATTAGGTACTTTACCTGAATGCTCGTAGCATTCATAACAAAGCTGATGAACTAATGGCACAGATCATCGTGAATTTTTATGATGTGGTAGGCATCACAGAGACATGGTTACAGGGGGGTCAGCACAGGCAGTTAAATATGCAAGGATTTTCAACTTATTGAAAACAAGGGAGGCGGGTAGAGGGGGCGGGGTTGCCTTGTTAGTTAAGAACAAAATTAAATCTCTCGCACTGAATGACAAAGCGTCGGATGATGTGGTGTCTGTGTGAGTGGAATTGAGGAACCACAAAGACAAAAAAACATATTGGGAGTTATGTACAGACCTCCTAACAGTGGTCAGGACCAGGGACGCAACATGTACTGGGAAACAGAGAAGGCATGTCAGAAAGGCAAGGTCAATTTGATAAAGGGGGACTTCAATATGCAGATGGACTGGGTAAATAATGTTGCCAGTGGATCCAAAGAAAGAGAATTCATGGAATGCTTACAGGATGGCTTTTTAGAACAGCTTGTCATGGAACCCACAGGGGAGCAGGCTTTTCTGGACCTAGTGCTATGTAATGAACATGACTTTATAAAAAAATCTTAAAGTAAGAGAGTACTTAGGAAGTAGCGATCATAATATGGTCGAGTTCAGTCTACAGTTGAACGAGAGAAGGCAAAATCGGACGTAATGGTGTTACAGTTAAATAAAGGTAATTATGAGGGCATGAAAGAGGAACTGACGAAAATCGAGTGGAAGCAGAGCCTAGCAGGGAAGACAGTAAAGCAAAAATGGCAGGTGTTTGTGGGTATAATTGAGGACACTGTACAGAGGTTCATCCCCAAGAAAAGAAAGATTATCTGGGGACTGATTAGCCAGCCAGGGCTGACAAAGGAATTCAGGAAATGTATTAAAGAAAAAGAGAGATCCTATAAAGTGGCCAAGAGCACTGGGAAATCAGAAGATTGGGAAGGCTACAACAACAACCAGAGGTTAACAAAGAGAGAAATAAGGAAAGAGACGATCAAATATGAAGTTAGGCTAGCCAGTAATATAAGAAATGGTAGTAAAAGATTCTTCCAATACATGAGAATCAAACGACAGGCAAAAGTAGACATTGTGCCACTTCAAACTGATGCTGGAAGCCTAGTGATGGAAGATAAGGAAATGGCTTGTAAACTTAATAAGTACTTTGCGTCGGTCTTCACAGTGGAAGACATGAGTAATATACCAGCAATTAAAGGGAGTCAGGGTCTGAGTTGAGTATGGTTACCATTACAAAAGAGAAAGTGTCAGAAAAGCTAAACGGTCTTAAAATTGATAAATCTCCTGCCCCCGATGGGATCCATCCTGGAGTTCAGAAAGAGGTGGCTGAGGAACTAGCTGAGGCATTGTTTGAGATCTTTCAAAAGTCACTGGAGTCAGGGAAAGTCCCGGATGATTAGAAGGGTCGCTGTGGTAACCCCTTGTTCAAGAAAGGATCAAGACAAAAGAGAGAAAATCATAGGCCAATTAGCCTAAACTTGGTTGTTGGTAAAATTCTAGAATCCATCATTAAGGATGAAGTTTCTACATTCTTGGAAGAACAGGTTCGGATTAGAAAAGTCAACATGGATTTAGTAAGAGGACGTCGTGCCTGACAAATCTGTTGGAATTCTTTGAAGAGGTGGCAAGTAGGTTTGACCAAGGAAACCCAGTGGATGTGGTCTATCTAGACTTCCAAAATACCTTTGATAAGGTGCCACACGGGAGGCTGCTGAGGAAGGTGAGGGCCCATGGTGTTCGAGGTGAGCTACTAGTATGGATTGAGGATTGTCTGTCTGACAGAAGGCAGACATTTGGGACAAAAGGCATTTTTCGGACTGGCAGTCGGTGACAAGCGGTGTCCCGCAGTCTTCAGTGTTGGGTCCGCAGCTGTGTTTGTTATATATTAATGATCTGGATGAAGGGACTCGGGGCATTCTAGCGAAGTTTGCCGATAATACGAAGTTAGGTGGACAGGCAGGTAGTCCTGTGGAAATGGGAAGACTGCAGAAGGATCTAGACAGTTTGGGAGAGTGGTCCAGGAAATGGCTGATGGAATTCAATGTGAGCAAATGCGAGGCCTTGCAGTTTTGAAAAAAAAATACAAGCATGGACTACTTTCTAAACGGTGAGAAAATTCATAAAACCAAAGTACAAAGGGATGTGGCAGTGCTAGTCGAGGATTCTCTGAAGGTAAACATGCAGGTTGAGTCCGTGATTAAGAAAGCGAATGCAATGCTGTCATTTATCTCAAGAGGGTTGGAATATAAAAGCACCGTTGTGCTACTGAGACTTTACAATGCTCTGGTTCGGCCCCATTTGGAGTACTGCGTCCAGTTTTGGTCCCCACACTTCAGAAAGGAGATCCTGGCACTGCAGCGTGTCTAGCAGAGATTCACACGGATGATCCCTGGAATGGTAGGTCCAACATACGAGGAACGTCTGAGGATCCCAGGATTGTATTCATTGGAGTTTAGAAGATTAAGGGGAGATCTAATAGAAACTTTCAAGATAATACATGACTTGGAAAGGGTGAACGAAAGGAAATTGTTTCCCTTAGTCGAGGAGACTAGGACCCGTGGACACAGCCTTAGAATTAGAAGGGGTAAATTCAGAACAGAAATGCGGAGACATTTATTTAGCCAGAGAGTGGTGTGTCTGTGGAATTCATTTCCACAGAGTGCAGTGGAGGCCGGGACGCTAAATGTCTTCAAGGTAGACATTGATAAATTCCTGATGTCACAAGGAATTAAGGGCTACGGTGATAATGCGGGTTAGTGGAGTTGAAATGCCCATCAGCCATGATTGAATGGCAGAGTGGACTCGATGGGCCGAATGGCCTTACTTCCACTCCTATGTCTTATGGTCCTATGGTCTTCCCCTCACGCTCACCGACTATCACGCTAACTTCACCACACCCCATCCTCCACTGTCTGCCTCACTCTACAAATGCACTCCCCTGTTGTCATTCTGACCACCCCGGACAGTCCCAAAAAGTCACCAACATTCCCCTGCACAACCTGCATGGTAACTCGGACACACACGCACACTCCCTACTACCATTCTCACTCCCTGCACAGGTCAGACCTTTACTCTCACTGCTCCAAACCCACACCATCAAGAAATTCCCCGCACACTCCTTCACTGCCATGCTCACTCCCCAGCACAAATCCCACAGACACGTTCCCTCCCAAGCGCACATCTGTTCTGTAACAAATACTCACCCACGTCGACCCCTACGATCACGTTCTCCCATCAACACTGTGACCCAACATCATGCGTATTGAACATACTATCCTACACTGCCACTCCTTCTCTCCCACACATACCCCCCATCACTGCACTCCCCCAATCATCACAACCTCTTCCAAGTCACGCTACCTCCAAATCACGCAGATTATACCGCACATTCTCACAAGGTTATGCTGATTTTCTTTCAGAGTCCACCACCATTATGCTCACTCCCTTCTCACACTGTCAGCATCTGGATCACTTCCCAGCATACTACCACACAGTCTTCATCAATACTACACACACTCCATCGTACACTGCACCACTATCACATTCGTTCACCCACACAGTCACCTTCCGTCGCTCTCACGCCTCTGTACATTCCCCCTCCATCATTGTCACTGCCCCACACACGAACTCACCATCGCAATCCCTTGACGACCACTTCCCCTGTCATAATCCCTCTGCTACACTCTGCCCCACTGTTAGGGGCAGTCAACTGCACACACCTTGCCGTGACACATAGTCCATTCCACATTCCACCACTGTCACTCTCATTCCTCCGCACACTTCAACATATGCTCGATCAATCACGGTCACACTTCCCCACCATCATCATCACTGCCCCTCTCACTCCGTCGAAGTCACATTTACAAACAAACACACTGCCACACCATCAAGCTCATGCCTCCACACACTCACCCACCATCACACTCATTATTCCACAGCTTTCTGTAATGCTACTTCTCGTTTCCTACACACCCAAACATTTCTGCACACTCAGTCGGCGTCAGGCTCAATATACAGTACATTCCCCCACTGTCACACTTGGTTCAGCAAACACTCCGCCAACATCGCACCCTCTCTTCCACACATTCACACTCCAACACAGTCACATCGTATCATTCTCACTACACCACACAGTCCCCCACAATAATTGTCACTTTCCCTTCATACAGCCCCACCAAAATTTTCACTCACCCGCGCACTCCCTCTGATGCACATTCCCCTACCATCACTGTCACTCCCTTACATATCCCGTTCCACCATGTCACTACTCCCCAAAAACTAACGGTCAATCTGAACACACCATTACACTATGTCCCCAAAACACTTGTGCACACCCCCACCATTAAAGTCACTCCCCAACACAGATTCAAACGGTAATACACTATTTCCTACTCACACTCCCACCGTCAATTTCCGACCCTGAGACAATCCCCCACCATCGTCGACACTCTCCTGTGCACTTCCCCAACAGTGCCCTCACACCTCTGCCCACTCCATCAGAGTCACGGTCAACCCCTCACGTGTGCCACCACCATCATGCTCGCCGTCATGCTCAAGCTCCCAATGTCACACTCATTACTCAGCTCCAAGGTCACGCTGATCCCCCGCAAACTTCCCTACCATAATGATTACTCACTTCACAATTCTTGACCATTCACGGTCACAGCCCGGCACAGAACAATACCATCACACTCACTGGAGGAGAAAGTGAGGACTGCAAATGCTGGAGATCAGAGCTTAAAATGTGTTGCTGGAAAAGCGCAGCAGGTCAGGCAGCATCCAGGGAGCAGGAGAATCGACGTTTTGGGCATGAGCCTTTCTCAGGAATGTCCAGCAGGCTATGATAAAAGATAGGGAGGAGGAATTTGGGGAGAGGCGTTGGAAATGCGATAGGTGGAAGGAGGTCAAGGTGAGCGTGATAGGCTGGAGAGGGGGTGGGGGAGGAGAGGTCAGGAAGAAGATTACAGGTTAGGAAGGCGGTGCTGAGTTCGAGGGATTTGACTGGGTCAAGGTGCGGGAGAGGAAATGAGGAAACTGGAAATCTGAGTTCATCCCTTGTGGTTAGAGGGTTTCTATGCAGAAGATGAGGCGCTCTTCCTCCATCCGTCGTGTTGCATGTCCTTGGTGGAGTGGGAGGCGGAGTTGAAGTGTTGAGCCACGGTGTGGTTTGGTTGGTTGGTCCGGGTGTCACAGAAGTGTTCACTGAAACGTTCCACAAGTAGGCGGCCTGTCTCCCCAATAAGGAGGAGGCCACATTGGGTGCAGCGGATGCATGAAATGATGTGTGTGGAGGTGCAGGTGAATTTGCGGCATATATGGAATGATCCCTTGGGGCCTTGGAGGTAAGTAAAAGGAGAGGTATGGGCGCAAGTTTTGCATTTTTTGCGGTTGCAGTGGAAGGTGCGAGGAGTGGATGTTGGGTTGGTAGGGGGTGTGGACCTGACGAGGCAGTCACGGAGTGAGTGTTCTTTTCGGAACGCTGATATCGGAGGGGAGGGAAATATGTTTCAAGTGGTGGGGTCCGTTTCGAGGTGGCAGAAATGTCGACGGATGATAAGATATATATGGAGCTTGGTGGGGGTGTAGGTGAGGACCAGTGGGGTTCTGTACTATTGGCGGGGCGGGGCTCAAGGGTTGAGGAGCGGGAAGTGGAGGAGATTCGGTGGAGTGTATCTTCGATCACGTTTGGGGGTGCAATTGCGTTCTTTGAAGAAGGAGGCCATCCAAGTTGTACGGTATTGAAACTGGTCCTCCTGGGAGCAGATGCGGCGGAGTCAAAGGAATTGCGAACAAGAGACGGCGTTTGTATAGGGGGTAGGTTGGGAGGAGGTGTAGTCTAGGTAGCCGTGGGAGTCGGTCGGTTTATAGAAAATGTCCGTGTTGATTCGGTCGCCTCAGACAGAAATGGAGAGGTCTAGGAAGGGGAGGGAGGAGTCTGAGACGGTCCAGGTAAATTTGAGTTCGTGGTGTAAGGTGTGGGTAAAGTGGATGAACTGCTCTACCTCCTCTTGGGAGCACGTGGCGGCGCCGAAACAGTCATTGATGTAGCGGAGGAAAAGCTGGGGGGTGGTGCCTGTGTAGATGCAGAAAATGGACTGTTCCACATATCCAATTAAGAGTCAGGCATAGCTGGGGCCCACGCGGGTGCCCATGGCTACTCCTTTAGTTTGGATGAAGTGGGAGAATAGGAAAGAGAAGTTGTTCATGATGAGGACCAGTTCAGTCAGTCGAAGGAGGGCGCCAGTGGAAGTGTACTGGTTAATACGGCGGGAAAGGAAGAAGCGGAGGGCTTTGAGTCCTTCGTGATGGGGGATGGAGGTATACAGGGACTGGATGGCCACGGTGAAGATAAGGCGTTGCGGACCGGGGAAACAAAAATCATGGAGGAGGTGGAGGGTGTGGGTCGTGTCCTGAACATAGGTGGTGAGTTATTGTACTAGGTGGGATAGGACCATGTCGAGGTACGCAGAGATGAGTTCGGTGGGGCAGTAGGAGGGTGAGACAATGTCACACTCACTGCCTTATCTCCCCTATACCATCAAGCACAGTTCCCCTACATTTCACCAACGTCTCACCCTCAACCCCAATTATTAACAATCATCACTCTTTCATACTGTCTCATGGTCGCAATCACTTCCAAACTCATTCCCTCCCACGCAGTCACAGTCACTACCCTGCACACACAGGCAGCGTTATGCTCAGTTCACCAGCATGACGCTCAATCTTCTGTTTACTCCCACATCGTCAGAGTCATTCAACATCATACACCCCCACTGTCATTCTCAATCTCCCGCAAACTCCACTAGTGTCACGCTGACTCCCCATATACTCCACCACGTTCACTGAATCCCCCGCATGCTCCTCCAGAGCCAGAATTAATCATGCATATACTCTTCCACCATCATGGTCACTGACACATGAACTCCCCACGGTTACATTCACACCCAATCACATTTCCCCATCTTCACCCACACGCTCTCGCATTGTCTGCACCATCACTTTCACTATGCTACACATTCCCACAGTGCCACTCTCATTCCCCGCACACTGCTCCAGCATTATGCTAACTGCACCACAAATGCACCACCCATCACATTTACTCGCGCACACACTCCTCTCACGATCACACTTTGACAAACTATCACACAGTCCTGCTGAATTCCCAAACCAAATGCAACGTAATGTTCTCACCCCCACCATGAAGGTTCATCCCTCACTCATTCCGTCACCATCAAATCGCAAACAATCGCACTCTCTGCCTTGCTCACTCCCCTACCGTCACGATCCCTCCCTGTGCTATCCTGTAACATCATATTTATTTCTCTCACACTTACTGTCCTTCAGGCTCACTGTTCTGCACACTCACCAACCGTCAAGCTCAGTCCATCATACTTACACCCACAGTAATGGTCACAACCCCACACACTCCTCCACTGGCATACTCTATATCAGTGTCATACTCACATCCTTGCACACTCCTTCCCGTTTACGCTCATTGCCCGCACCCTCTCCCAACGTTCACTCAACAGCACACTCTCCCAACATCATGCACTCTCTTCCATACACTCAACTGTCATTGTGCTCACTGAGTCATGCTCTTCACCACTGTCATGCTCATTGCCCCCACACAGCCCAAGTGTCACATGCATTCCACTGCACATTCACTCATCATCACGCTGACTCGTGAACTCTCCCCATTCTCACCCTCACTGAAATGTACCTTCTTCCACAGTGACACTCACACACCGCAAACACTCCTGTTGTCTTGTTCATTTCATCACACATGCACACATTGTCACGCTGCCTAATCTGCACACTTCCTCACTGTCACTTCTTCACACATTCCCCCAACATCATGCTAGTATCCTCACAAAATTCATCACGCTCACTCCCCATAAATTCCTCAGCGTCACACTCACTTCCTGGCACTCCCCTCCACCTTCAATCTGTATTTCAGGCATCTGCCGCCACCATCACTCTCACTTAATCGTACACCTCTCGAACGTCACGATTGTTCCACCATACACTCCCCCACTGTCACAACTACCTTCTGGCGCAATCCAACACTGCCACACTCACTCCGCTGCCCACTCACACATCACGGTCACGCCTGCATGCCCTCTCCCAAAATCACACCTACTGCCCAACACATTCGATGAATATCACACTCAGTTTCCCTTCCCCCACCACAGTCGTGCACAGTCATGGTCATTCCCTCGCATACTCTCCCACCATCATGCTCACTCTCCTGCACACATCCCCACCATCACAATCATTGCCCCGTGAATTCCCTCATAGTCATGCTCACTGCCTCGCACATTCCCCTACCATCACACTGACTGCCCTGCACGCTCCCATGCTGATTCCGATGCATAATCCACCACCATCAAGCTTGCTGCCTCACACAATCAACCACTGCCATGCTCACTCTTACTCCCAACATAGCAGTAATTCGCTTCACACTCTTCCACGTCGAGCTCACTGTCCTGCACACTCCCTCACCATCATACTCACTGCCCTGCACACCCTCAATGCCATGCTCACGCCCCTGTACACTGCTGGAATCTCATGTGCACTGCCCTGGACGTTCCTCCACCGTCACGCTCACTCCCCTGCACAACCCCCAAACTTCGGCTCACTGTACCGTCAGGATCACTCTCCAACCCCATCAAGCTCACTCTCCTACACAGTGCCCAAGAGTCACGCTCACTCGCCCATACACTACCCCACCGTCAAGGTCATTGTGCCACACTCTGCACCACGGTCATGCTGACATTCCCCCAACTAGCCGCAACCCCCCGTCATCTTCACTGCCCCACACACTCTCCCACCATCAAGCTCACTCCCTTTCATACTCTCCGACTGCCACGCTCTCTCCTACACAGAGTACACTGCCATCACGCTCACTTAACTGCACATTGTCCTCTGTCTCGCTTACTCCCCTGCACACTTCCTCACCTGCCCTTCAACCGTCACATTCACTTCGCTGCACTTCCCTCCACCATCACTGCACCATTACCCTGCTGTCACACTCACTCTCCCGCAATCTCCCCCTCGTCATGCTCATTGCACCTCACACTTCACCACTGTTAAATGGACTGCACCTCACCCCCACCACGATTTTCGCACGCCTGCACACTGGCCCAACCTAGCGTGCATTCATTCTTCACCTATTGGTTCTGACCCACTCGCTTTCCTGCCCACTCCTCAACCATCGTGATCTTTCCCCTGCATATTCCCTAACCATCACATTCATTCTCCTCTGCAGACTCTGCTGACTTCACGCCAATGCATCTGCGCACTGTCCCAATTTCAAACTCACTCCCTCTTTCACTCCTCCACCGTCATGCTCGGCACAGTCCACATTGTTACACTCAGTCCCTGGTACACTTGTTTCTGTCTCGAACACTGCACTACTCCCTACTCCACCCTCACACTCACTCGGCGACACACCCTTCCACCATTGTGCTCATTCGCCGCATGCTCTCCCACCAAAGCAGTCACTGCCTCGTTTGCTCCCACAACGTCAAGCTCACCATCTGCACACTTCTGCATCATCATACTCACTCCCTCGTACTCTCCCCTCAGCTACACGATCACTCCTCCGCACTCCACCACCATCATGCTCACTCCCCTGTATAATGCGCCACCATCACACTGCATCATTTGTACACTCTCTTCTATCAGCATGGTCTGCATATTTATACCGAGTTAATCCATTCAAATCGTCATTAAGCCTATCCCCAATCTCTTCCTAGAGACAATCATTGGTCCACATGCAATGTGTTCCATGTGTAATAGTCTGTTGTTCCAAGCCTACACCCCAGCAACGGTCTGTAGTGCCATTCCCATATTCAGCTCCAAGGAAAAGTCAGTCTACGCACGCGCACTGTGCCCCTAGCAACACCTTCAGTGCCAATTCCTACACTGTTAAACAAACGACGGCAGAATCTCTACCCAACCCTGCTACCTTCGCAAAAGAAGGCGAGAGAGGAGAAGAGATAGAGAGGTTTGACAGCGAGAGATTGCAACGTAGAATGCGCAAGACGAAGACAGAGTGATGGAGAATGGGCCAGGGGTGGACAGCGAAATAGACTGTGTAAAAGGGAGAAGGAGAGAGAGAGGGAGAGTGGAAGGAAGATATGAAGGGAGAAGAATTGGAGAGAGATGAATTGTGCCGAAGTCAAACCTAAGCAGGTAACCCAGAGGGGAACGCAAGTACAGAGCGACATATACTCAACTACTGAGCTCGCTCCTGTTCCCCTCCCTTCCCTGAACACCACGATGTGGGGCTAAGCCTGTTTTCTCCCCAGCTCAGATTATTCACCATGAGGACAAATAACAATATCGTTCACTCTGCTGCTTCGCACTTCTTAAAGTTTTTTTTATTGTTTACCAATTGTAAGGATAGATGAAGTCAGTGGGGTGGTGTCCTTTCTCACTGGCCCCTGTGTTGAAGTAAATCTTGAAATTTGTTCATGGAAGCCCCTGTGGGATAAAGTTGTAGAAAACAGCACTCCCCTCAGTCTGTTATCATAGTGACAGGTTTCTTCATTGCTGAAACATGGAACTGAAATGAGAAAATCCTGAATGAACTGATTAATGAGTGAATTTGATTGATCGATGAACTTTGGTAAAGAGATGTATCGCCACATTCTTCAGCTGCTGCCTGAACTTAGTCTGGGTCACAGCATAAATCACGGTGTTTGTGCAACAACTGAGAAGCTGCAGCATGAACCCCAATGTCAGCACAAAGTGATGGAGATAAACGGGGGTATCCACCATATAATGCATCCGGTTCCATATAGAATACACCATTAATGTAGACCATAACAGGATGAAATTGGCCGAGATCACAAACAGTAAAATGGTAGTTTTCTTTCTATTTCTTGTTTTTGTGCCACACTGAGCGTCCCCATTGGTGTGAGCGCGGAGTCTCCTGCGGGCTCTGCTTGCCACTACAATGTGTCTGATGGTGAAAACGTTGAACAACAATATTAGGAGAAAAGGGAGAGCTGGCGTTAGAATGTAGTGGAGCAACTCGATTGTTCCCCAGACACGGGAGTATCGAACTCTTTTCTTCACCCAACAAAACCAGGGGACGTTCCTCAGCACATATTCATCTGTGAGAATAAAATACCAGAAAATGTTCTTTAAGCAGCTTAGCAAAGTTACTATTCCCAGAACCAAAGCCGCCGTTCTCTCACTGCAATATTTACTTTTCAGATTCTGGCAAGAAATGGCCACAAACCGATCAAAGGTGAAAGTGACAGTAAACCAGACAGAACAGTCAGTGGCTGCATAAAGCAGGACGGCGTGGATATTACACACAGGAATGGAACTCCTCAGGAAATAAAATTCTTCCCGATAAACAATGGGAATGTGCCTCAATACGAGGTCGAGAACAATAACCAGTAGATCTGCCACAGCCATGGCCCCCAGGTAACGTCTGACACATGGAGAAAATCCACAATCTTTATAAAATAGGACGTACGTCGTCACTAAGTTAACTTGAGGAAGGAAAACACACAAATTATACGTCAACCTCGAGGCAAAGTTACCAGATTAATTGAAGTCAGAGTGAGATTTTCAAATGAGTCACGTTATTCAAAAATATATTAACATAATTGGATCTGAAATTTGGAAAAAGGTAGTTTTTCAGTTTATGCCACGAATCTGATGTAAACGACAAGAAAACTTCCCTCCTAAACACGCAGAGACAGAGACACATCCAATAACAGTTGAATTCGAAAATATTCCCATACACTCGATGACTCGAGAGCAGACACAGGTCACCTGTTTTCCGCTTTCTAATTCAAAGGGTGAAAACTTTGCTGTCCTGAGTCGTTTCCAACCATTTCCTTGAAGTCAGCCAGAGATTTGAAACTTCTGCCTTTTAGACTAAATTGCGGCTGATTCATTGTTGTGAAGAACTGCAAACTCTGGGAGAGCATATTCACCACTTTCACTACTTGAGGGCTGTTCCAATCAGTGTCTTATTCTCTCTGGTGCAGGAACTGTTCCCTGGGGATATTACCGTTTTTTTTCAATTCACTGAACCCCGACCGTTCACAAATGAAGTTAATTATAGAATATCCCAGGGACGTTCATGATTAGATTACTTAAGTCCACTCCAACCCTCCGAAGATTAACCACCCAGACCCATTCCCCTACATCTAATTCTACGGGCATGGCCAATTAATCTATCCTGCACATTTTTTTGGACTGCGAGAGGAAGCCGGAGCACCTGGGAAGAATGTGCGAACGCCACACAGTCAGTTGCTTGAGGCGGGATTTGAACACAGATCTCTGGCGCTGATGAGGCACCATTGCTAACTGCTGAGCCACTGTGCCGCCCACGATATAGTATGTTCATGTATAGAATGTTCTGTCGAATGTCGAGTAAAGGATACTCTGGAGGATGTCAGTCCTAGAATGTTCCCAAGAAATAAAAAAAATAATAGAATGGTCCAGGGTTTGCCGTGTTGCGAATGTTCAGAGGAATGCTGTGCATAGAATGTTCCAGGAAATGTCGAATATACACGCTTCTGGGGAATTCCAGTCGCAGAATTATCCGGGAGATGGCAGTTATGGAATATTGCAGGAAATGCCGGGTATAAAACGTTTCGGGGATTGTCGGGTATCGAATGATGCTGTCATAAAGACCAGCATCATAAATAATTATCTGCCAATTCGATTTGGTGTGGTTCACTCATCCTCACGTTGGGAAGATGTCTCAAACTGAACTGCACTGGCATTTTCTAAATGACAAAAAAAGTATCTTTAGCATTTGATGTAAAAATCTGTTTCATGTCCATACAAATACCATTCTGTATTCATGGAATGCAGCCAGTGTTTTTCAGTTCTGTTTTATACTCCCAGCTGTGAAATGTTCTGGATATTCCATTCCCAGCAGCCATGTCTTTCTGATGACATTAAATCAGATCCATTTGTCTCAATCCATACATTGAATTTCTTATGTGTTTTGAGAATACTACATGCCTTCCGAGAGAGTGCCTTTCATTCAAAAATTTAACCCGTTATTTCCTGCTCCATTGTAACCTTTATTCCTCATATATAACTGTCAGTTAACAGTCTGACATCACGATACTCAAAAGATCAGAACTGATTGGCAATGTTTCCCGAAGCCCGCTCACCATCCTATATTTTATTCTCTTCCACCACCAGGACAGATCCACCACTGGTAATGGGATGCAGTCAGGAAAGGTGTTACAGGGTAATTCCTCAACATCGATACCAGAAATAAAAAAAGTCATTAAAACAGTTCAGAATTGGTCAAGACAATCAAGTAATGATGGAGAAAGTGAGGACTGCAGATACTCGAGATCAGAGCTGAAAAATGTGGTGCTGCAAAAACGCAGCAGGTCAGGCAGCATCCGAGGAACATGAGAATCTACGTTTCGGGCATACGCCTTTCTTCAGGAATGAGGAAGGTGTGCCAAGCAGGCTAAGACAAAAGGTAGGGAGGAGGGACCTGGGAGAGAGGCGTTGGGAGTGCTAGAGGTGGAACGAGGTTAAGGTGAGCATGATCGGCTGGAGAGGGGGTGTGGGTGGAGAGGTCGGGAAGAAGATTTCAGGTCAAGAAGGCGGTGCTGAGTCCGTGTGTTGGGACTGAAATAAGGTTGGGGAGGGGAAATGAGGAAGCTGGAGAAATCTGCATTCATCCCTTTTGGTTGGAGCGTTCCTATGCGGATGATGAGGCGCTCTTCCTCCAGGCCATGGTCGTGTTGCCATGGTCTGGCAATGGAGGAGGCCAAGGACCTGCATGTCCTTGGCAGAGTGGGAGGGGGAGCTAAAGCCTTCATCCACGGGGTGGTTGGGTTGTATGGTGGTAATGGTGGACTTCAACCCTTGTTGATAAATCTATTCTCCTCAATGTTAAAAACCAATTAGAGGCAGTGTTGCAGATGACAAGGTCACAGAACGTAGTCTGTATGTGGGATGTCAATGCTTATCGCCAAGAGTATCTCATCAGGCGAACCACTGGCTGAACAGGGCGAGGCCTCAAATACCCAGAAGACTAACTGTAGGAAATGATAGGGGAAACAACAAGAGGTAAAGATGCACATCAAATTATATGTCATAGATGTATCTGTTCTTAATATGATTTGGAGGAGCACCCAACACACGGTCCTGGTGGAAAAAAAATTCTCAGCCTTATATTGATGATCACACCCACTGCGTGATTTGACACTCCCTCCAATCAATCCTTCATCATAAATTCAGAAGTGAGCAGTTCACTGCTTGTCCAAAATGTTCAGAGGAATTCACATATATTGAAGCAGTCTCTTCACTTAACAAAGCGTTTTAAACAACAATAGAAAAAGACCATTAAAAAACTTGAGCCTGTCATTCAGCAATTGGAACAAATTTATTTCTATCTCCTGGGGCATTCGAAATGGGAGAGACCATTAAGCTTCTCAAAGCTCCTCCACGTGAATAGAGGGAGCACTGTTGACTGGGTTAAAAACAGGTATAAAAGAGGGACAAATTACTGATAAGCGTTTTTATAACAATTAACTACTGACGTGACATATTCACGAGTGCTGGATCCTCACAAGTGTGCAATATCTATTAGCGATTTCGATAAATATAAGAAAATAATTCTAACCAAAATTAGAACGTAGAACACAGAAAATTACAGCGCAGTACAGACCCTTCGGCTCTCTCTGTTGCGCCGCCCTGTGAATCCAACCTTGAGCCCATATAACGGACATTAGTCCATTGTCGTCCATACGCTGATCCACTGACAATTTAAGTGCCAGCAAAGTGGACGAATTGACAACTGTTGGAGGCAGTGGTTCGAAGCCCCTACTACTCTCTGAGGAAAGAGACTACCTCCGACATCTGTCCTATATTTATAACCCCTCAATTTGAAGATATCCCCCCCACATCTTTGGGAAAAGAGGCTCTCACTGTCCACACGATCATCTTATATTTCTAAATTGAGGCACCTCTCAACCTAATTCTTTCTAACGAAAACAGCCTTCGACCCCTTACCGTTCCTCATAGGAACTTCCCTCCATACCACGCAGCATTCTAGTCAATTTCCGCCGAACCCTTTGCAAAGATGGCACATACTTTCTGTGAATTGGTGACCAGGACTGCACGCAATACCTCAAGTAAGGCCGCACCAGAGTTTGTATAGATGCAGCATGACCTTATGGTTCCGAAAATCGATCGCAAACACAACGTAAACCTTCTTAACAGCTCTAACAACATGGGTGGCAACTTTGAGGGATCTCAGCAGATGGATACGGAAATCTCTCTGCTCTTCCACATTACCCAAATTTTTACCATTCGCCCTGTACTTTGCATTCCTGTTAATCATTGCAACGTGAATCGCCTCACACTTTTCTGTTTTAAATTGCATTTGCTACCTCTGCAGGAATTATCTATTTTCATACCTTCCAGAATTTCTAACAAGGTCTCCTTGTTAACTTCAATCCCATCTAGTCTTGCAGATTGTTTCTCAGTATTCTCCTCATCAGCATTGCATTTTCCAGTTTCAATATTCACAAAAATGTTCATTTCGTGCTTCCGCTTTCCCCTCTGATTCTGCACGTAATATCCCACTACTGTTCGTGATTGGCGTTAATCCTATTCTAGTCATTCTCATGCACCAAAAGAAAGATTTAAGGATTTGCCTGATTCGAATTGCCAACAATGTCCTCTCCACGCCCGTCTTAGTTCTTTCATTCGGTCTTTTCTGGCTACCTTATAAGCTCTCAATCGCCCTAACTGATACTTCACATCTCATCCTAACATACGACTTCTTCATCTTGTCTACAGATTCAGTTTCATCCGTAATCCTTGGCTTCTGCAATCGACAACATTCTCGCTCTCTGACAGGGACAAGGACATAGAGTAGCTGTTTCCTGAATAAACTCCAGATTTTTATTTTGCCCCTTCCTGCATATTCCTTCCTTATCCTATGCCACCTATATTCAAATGACACCAACATCGACAGGAAACGAAGTTGTCAAGAAAAGATCGACAATTTTTAAACCAATAAGAAATGGACCAAAGATCTGGAAGACAGACATAACGAATGTAATTGTGTGTTTATTTTTCAGGAAGAATGGAATGGAGTATATTACTGACATGAAGAGAGATTACACGGTCGAGAACATGGAGCAGAAAACAGATAACAGTACAGCACAGATCAGATCGTTTGGCGGTCAATGATACGCCGACCTATGAACAAATCTAAGCACATCACTCTACATTATCCCATCATCATCCCTGTGCTTATCCAACGATTTTTAAAATATCCAGAATGTGGTTAAGTTATCCACATTTGCAGACAGGGCATTCCATGCCAAGACCACACCCTGAGTAAAGACTATGCATCTGACCTGACTTAAATCTATCAACCCTTAATTTGTAGCGCCTCGGAAAAGCTGACGTCATCATTCTGGGAAAAACCATCACACTACTAACAAGTGAGGTCTGCAGATGCTGGAGATCAGAGCTGAAAATGTGTTGCTGGTTAAAGCACAGCAGGTCAAGCAGCATCCAAGGAACAGGAAATTCGACGTTTCGGGACAGAGCCCTTCATCAGAAAAACCATCACACTGTCTAGCTTATCTAATACTGTGGTCATTTTTTATGTCGTGATCAAACTCCCTCTTAGCCTTCTTCTTTCCAAGTCTTTCAGTCATTCTACATAACACCTTCCCTCCAGACTACAACATTCTAGTAAATATACTCCACAACTTTTCCAATGCGTTTTCATTCTTCCTGTAATGAGGCGACCAGGAATGTAGGCAACATTTCAAATGTGGCCGCACGAGGGTTTTGTATAGTTGCTGAATGACATTCCGGCTCTGTAACTCAGTCCCACTACCAATAAAATATAACACATCGTATGTTTTCCCAACAGCACTATCAACCTGGGTGACAACTTTTCGTGATCTATGTCCATGGAATCTAAGTTCCCTCTGCACATCTACGCTACCAAGAATTTTTCGATTGACTCAGTATTCGGCCTTCCTATTATTCTTACCAAAGGTAACCACTTCATATTTACTTTCATTGAACTCCATTTGCCACACCTAAGCCCAATTCTGCAGTTTATCCAAGTCCTCCTGTAACCTGCAACATTCTTCTTCGCAGTCCAGTACTCCCCGACTTTAGTGTCATCTGCAAAATTACTCGTCCATTCAACTATTCCTACGTTTAAATCATTTATAAAAACAGCAATGGTCCCAAAACCGATTAATGTGGCACGCGATCGGTAACTGGACTTCAGGCTGAATATTTTCTGTCATCCACCACTCGCTGCCTTCTTACAGAAAGCCAGTTCCTAATCCAACCTGCGAAATCACCGTTACTCCCGTGCCTCTGCGTTTTGTCCACCAGCCTACCATGTGGAAACATCGCGATGCAGTCTATACTGGAGCGTTCACTCTTGCCTCTTCAGACATCGGAAGTGTTCCTTGGAATGAATGCCCCATTTCTGTTTATACAGAGTGAATGTTTTCACAAGGATATTTGGTGTTGGGAAGTGGTAAGAGGAAGGATGCTTTCAACCGTGTATCAAGGGGACGGCCTTCATCCAAGATGCCATCTTTCTTTCTAAGTGGAGACCCGAAGACGAAGGCAATGGCTGGCTGCTTCTGAAAGAAGAGGCTATGGCTGCTGTCAGTGTAGTGGCTATTAACCAATATGATATATTGTGCGTGGTCAGACTGCAATATTAATTGAGTGTAAGTTCAATTACAAGAGTTTGAACACAAAATGAGGATATTTCTAGATCAACTATAATGGTTTGTTATGCCATGTTGTCAATCCACCTGACGGATCCAGCCCAGACACCAGAAAGCCGGGAGACATATCTGTTCAGTATAGCCACTGAGAAGATCAGGATAGTGTACTGCTCAATGCATTGCAGAATTCTTTTCAAATTCGAACATTGTGCAAATCATTCAAGTGTATCGATCTGAAAAACCGAATTAGGTATCTGTCCAGAATTTGGAGCTGTGCAAAGCACCCCAGTGCACTGTGCGGTAAGACTGTTGATTTCGCTACACAGTGTGGGGAATCTTGCAGCCCTTTCTGGAACTGATGGGATGTGTAGCTCCCATTTATTTACAGCTCCAAAACTCCATGGAGCCATGACAATGGGTTGGTGTCAGTGCTAGAGAGAGATTTTGGGGGATTCAGTTGGATTATTAAATGGGAGGGCTTTGGGATGTAGACAGAGATGGAAAGATTGACAGGCCATTTTATGAAAGGATGGTTTTACAGCTTTCAAAATGCTGAAATGAAGACATGTAAGTACCATCTTGGAACATATTTTGGTATTGCCAGGAATGATGGGTGCTCATTACATTGTTGTGAATTCAGAAGATCGATAATATTTGATGAAGATTTGTCTGCAGCTTTGTAACTGGTATTTGGGTCAGCAGAGTCTTCGAATAATTTGGTTGAATCTAAAAAATATTGTCTCAGTGTCATTTTTATTGAGTTTGATAGAGGGATTGTCTGCAACAGGTCCAGCTAGTTTTCGAGTGAAGTATTTTGGAAGAGGTTGACGTGTAATTCCTTGCACTTCCTGTAACCTAGAATGTTGTTTGATATATTTTATAAATTATTGGTGACAAAAAAATCACAAGTCCGGAAGCAAACCTCAGGGTGGCATGCAGGCCAGGAATAGGCATATCTTTATCCTTCTGCTAATATCTCATGGAACCGTGGCCAAGACGCGGAGAAAACTGCTCAGTGTTTCTATATATACATTCTTTTAGCAACGAAACAAACGTGAAATATGAGCGATTCACTGTTTTTGTTACCTTCTCAAAAAAATCTGTTATTTTTGCAGCGCCATGGATTAGCTCGCAGAGGATGGCATTGCATCATTTCAAACAATATTGGGACAGACTGATAAAGAGAGAAAGGAATGCATTTAACTCAATACAACACAACAGAAACCTAACTGCATGGGGATGTAGACGTATAGAGACATACATTGATGCATTGATAGCACAATACACATTCAGGCTGAAACACATACATCTGGAATCATAGAATCTCGACAGTGTGGAAACTAGCCATTTGTCCCAATACATGCACACTGGCTGTCCGAAGGGTATGACAATGTCATATATAGACACACACACACACACAGAATAAACAAAGACAGACTGAGAAACACACAACCATAAGCACTAGAACACACACGCATGTGCAGTCACGCAGGGACGGTCGGTTTCGAAGGATTGAGACTGCGAAGTTGGGGAGAAGGCAGCAGAATGCAGTTCAGAAACATATTGGCCATAATCAAAAAGCAGAACAGACGTCGTGGAGATATAGCCGATACTGACCCTATTTTTTGGCTTCATATGGTACTTTGGTATATTGAAACGTGCACCGACAGCCCAGTGCAGGACGAGGTTGCGGAATATTTGATTGTAAAGTCAGTGTTAATGTGGGACAGGTTTGAGGGGCTGAATGGTGTATAGCTGCTTCCAATTGTTATGCCCTTGTGTTTGAAAAGCGATGCTGATTTTCTGTGAAGCTGACACACTTTAAAGTTAAGGGTTACTCCACCGAGATATGGATTTCCATTTCTCTTTCTGCCTGTTCTGTCTGTGCTGTCCTTATCCTCCGGGAACAGGGAAGATTGGGCCGTTAAAATATTCAAGTGTGAACTCGATTCACCTTTGGTGGGCAACGAACTCAATGATAGTTCACAATGAAGAGGTAAGGGTTATTCACCCAAAATAAGATCAATCAAGTGTATTCTGAATAGTTGAGTAGCTTTTGGAGACGGCGAACGGAAAACTGATGCGCCCAATCTATGTGTGTTTTTCCTCATGCAATCGCTTATACTGTTGCAGAGGTAGAGGAAGATACTATTCAGCCACTCAGGGTCTATAAAATAAGACTGGAGGAGATCTCTAACACCTCTAAGGAGTTGCTTAGGAGTGGAATAAAGTCATTAGGTCCTTGTGTAATTCCTCAGCACAGGAAAAGACCATTTAACCTTTCTAGCCTGCAACCTAGGATGCGGTACTTCCGATAAGTTAGCAGGAAATACATAATAGAAACTAACGTGTATTTTCAGTTTTTAAAGTACAAACGAGTGAAATGCCTTTGGAATCAGTGTGAGATCATCAATGATTAAATCTACGTGAATGCATTAGAAGTGGGGACAAATCGACTGGAGTTCATTTAGCTCATTGATTGAGATCGTCATTCAATAAGTTGACAGCGGAGTTTGGGAGTCTGCGACAGGACATGAAGTGGAGGTTAGTGAGCAAACATTCATGAAAAATAATATTGTGTGGGTTCTGGTATATTGGGGTGCTGTTACGGGATTACAAAGCAAGAATAACATGGAGAGATGTTGCACAGCTCGGTACAACAGGAATTTGAATGTATTGATACTCGGTTCACGTAATGTTGGTTTGCATCCACAGCAAGTGATTAGAATGCTATATGGAATTAAGTCCTTTCATGCGACTGCTATTGGGTGTAGTCATTACAACGTATGGCTACATCGAGACAAGGTTTTACTGAGACCATTTCTGACGCATTTCGTGCAGACTTTGATGGTATTATGCAGTAAATTTCAAAGGTTGTTTGGAAGACATTGTTATTCGGTGAAAGGAGCTTTGCTAAATGGGAGACAGGACTGGCGTGTTCCTGTTAATGTGAATGCCAAGGCATCTATTGCAAAGTGAAATAAAACGAACATGTTCATGTATAGACCGTCAAACCGCTGAGGAATAGCGGAACGTTCAGAATACAGTTAAGAAGTAAATGGGGAAACATGAGATATCTTTGGCAGACAACTTAAAAGAGAATCCAGACAGATTTTCCAATAATTTATGGGCAAAGGTTAAACTGGAGAGACAATGGGGGCCCTTTATTCCATCTATGTGTAGAGCCAGAGGACATGGTAAGAATTCAAACGAATATTTTTCGTCAGTATTTAGTGCGGAGAAAGACATGGAAGCTCGGGAACTTCAGGAAAATACACCGTGTTATTTCAAAGGTGTTCACGTTACTGAAGAGAAGGTAATAGAGATCCTAAAATGCATAAAGATAGATTATTTCCTGAAACCAATCAAGGGTGTGTCAGGACTTAGTTGGAAGCTGAAGAAAAAATTGTGTGGCGACGAGCATAGATATTTGTAACTTCGACAACTGTAGGGGATGTACTAGAAGACTGGAGAGGTTTGAGAGGTTTTGGATGTAGATTTGCTCGCTGCGCTGAAAGGTTCATTTCCAGACGTTTCAGGACATTACCAAGTAACATACTTTGTGGAATGCATGCGACGCACTACTGAACATTCCTGCTCTCTATTTATGTTTGGCTTTCTTTGGGTTGATGATGTCATTTCCAGTGGTGATGCTATTTCCTGTGGTTAAGTCACTTCTTTTTTTCCATTTTTCATGGGGTAGTAAATGATTCGTTTAGTAATAACGAAAGTGTCATCCACGGGGAAGCTCCAGAGTTTGTGTTGGATGGTTGGCAGTTGGGTTTGCTCAAGTCTCTGCATTACTGCCACTGCTAAGCACCCTAATATGGGAACAAGTTAGAGGAAACCTTCAAGACCATCAATACTACCCTTACTGGCATAACATTCACTGAAGAGGAGAAAATCAACGTCAAATTGCAATCCCTACAGTTCACAGTAGAGCGATCAGCCAACGGGGAAATTTAAAGCGGCATCTACAGAAAAACAACACCTACAATTCAAATATTGAACTCCAGAAGTAACAGAATTAATCATTCCTACACCCACAAACGAAGCTGCATCAGAACATTATTTAAACGTGCCAAAACACACTGCAGCACAAAAGAACTAGGCAGTGCAGAGGAAAATCACCTGTACCGTGTATTCAAAAAGAATGGGTTCCCAATTAACGCAGTCTGTCGATTTCTCAGCAACAAACCCAAACAAGCAGACGAAACACGCCCCCAGAACCCCGAGCCAATCTCCTCTACATCAAAGGTATCACGGATATGACTGCCTGACGACTCAGACCCCTTAGCATCACGGTAGCCCACAAACTCAGCAACTCACGAAAGCAGCAGCTAATGAACTTGAAATAACCTGCACAGACAATGAGCAAAACTAACATCATTTCCAAAATACCATGCAAGGACTGTAACAAACGCTACATTGGACAACCAGGCTGAAAAGTAGCCACCAAGATGCATGCACACCAACTAGCCACAAAAAAGACATGACCCTCTCTCACTAGTATCCTCACATACGGATGAGGAACGACATCACTTCGACTGGGACAATACATTCATCCTAGGACAAGCCAGGCAATGATATGCACGAAAATTCCTAGAAGTATGGCATACAACGGGAACTCTATCAACAAACATATCGAGGTAGACCCCATCTACCAGGAAGTTACTTCACCACAGGAAATAACATCAACACAGGGAATGGCCTCACCAACCCAAATAAACCCAAGCTCATAAATAAACAGCAGGAACGATCAGCATTGTTTCGCATGTGGCCCACTGAAGATGTTACCTTGTAAGATGATGAAAAATCTGGAAATGAACCTTTCAGCTCAGCGAGCAAGCCTGCATCCAAAAGACTGGAGAGTGGCTAATGTCTTGTTTTTCTTTTTAGAAGGCTCCAGGGGAAATCCAGAGAACTGCAGACCCATGAGCCTGACATCAGTGGTGAGTATGTTGTAACAGGGAGACATGATTGATATACATACGGGAAAGCAATGATTGATTTCAGTTAATACGCAATACTCTCAGTAAGGAAAATATTTTTTTAAGAAATCTGATTAGGTTTTGGTGAAGTGACCAAAACTAAGATGAAGCAAGAGTTGTATCCTTTGCTTACATGTACGTTAGCAAATCCATCCACGAGGTTCCACACGGGAGACTGATGAATATGATTAGAACACACAAGGATGGAGGGTGTGCACCAACTGTGCACCAAATTGGCTTGATGGTAGGAGACGGAGAGTGGTGTCAGAGGACTGTTTTCCAACTGGAGACCTGTCACCAGCGGTGTGCCACCAGGACCACTGCTGTATTCGCTCTGATTTGCTGTTCATTGAAAACATTTGGATCAGAATATTCGAAGCATGAATAATCCGATTGTACCAGCATGGTAGCATTCAATGTATAACGCTATCCAAGACAATAAAGTAATACTCACTAATTGGAACAACTGGCCGAGGAATAGCAGATGCAGTTAATTGTAGATAAATGTGAGGTGTTGATTTTTATTCGACACACTACAGCAGGGTTGATACAGTTAATGATAGTGCACTATGGTTTATTTGTCCAACAGGGTGTCCCAGGAGTGCAGGCACACTGTTCCTAGGAAGTGGAGTCAAAAGTAGACAGTCCAGTGAAGAAGGTGTTTTGCATGATGCCTTTATTGGTCAGGAACATTGAGTGCAGGCATGGAGACATCGAGTTACAGCTGTGCAAGACAACTGCAATGTGTCATTGGAATGTTGTGTACAATTCTCGTGGCTCTGCTTTGGGAAGGATGTTATTAAACAGGGAATGTTGCAAAAAAGCATTGAAAATGGTGTAACTGAAATCGACTGAAAATGTCTGCAGTACATGCTGGGACGTATTTCCACTCTTGTTTTTCGGCTGATGAGTGACCATAATAAGGCTTATGTGATCATGAGGAGCACAAATAAGGTGAACAGCCAATGTCGTCTTCCCGGGCTAGTGCAGTCAAAAAATTAGAATCCACAAAACTACGGTGAGGGGGTAAAAGATTTCAAAAGGATATGAGCATCAAAACTTGCACACAGAGCGTAGTGACCATGTGGAACAAGTTGTTATAGGAGGTTGTAGAGTCGAGTAAATTACAACATTAAAAAAAAACTTTGGACAAGTACATGGATCGGAAGGGTTTATACGGATGTGGATCAAACGTGAGTGTATGTGACTAGTACAGTTGAAGAACCATGTTCAGCATCGGCAGAACAGTCTATTTTCATACTGCAAGAACCTAGCTCTCAATAACTCTCAATTCCCTTCTACGATCAATTGTTTTTCGCTCACACTTCATTTGCAAGTCAAAAATACTTGATATACTTTTAGTGATCTAGCTCACTGAACTTCCTTGAATATAATATTCCTGACATTGATGTGATGTTGTCGACCACAGAGGAGCGGAAGCAGGATATTGTACCACAATCGGTAACTTCTTCTTTTGCTTGGCACAATACCTCAATCTATCATTGCAAACAACCTGATCAATGGTTTAGTGAGGGCTGTGGACGAACATACCAGGGTGAGAACAAAGTGTACTTAAAACTGATGACCACTGGTTAAAGCTATTGCAGTTGAATGTGCACGCTCCAAGCAGCCTTATCTCAGCTTACAAACAAAGGTTGAAATGTGCAGCCCCTTCATAAAATAAAAGAAAATGCAAGTTCTACACTGTGGAAGAAAGTCTGTGGGACTGCTCTGAACTAATAGACTGGACCGCATTCAACCGCTCAGCAGAAACCTGGGAGAAGTAAGAAACCTCCGTCAAAGATTTCATTCACAAATGTGTGCAGAATTGTGTACCAAATAATTCAATCCGAGTGTTTCCGAACAAATACCTTGAAAATATCAAGAAGTCCAATTCATTTAAACAAATCGAATAAAACCATATTTTCAGTATGATGTTTCCTTTTTAGTGAAGGAGGCGTTTTGAAGATATGGGTGTATTTAACGTGAAGTAAGTTAGAAGTCAGCTGAACTGTCGGAAACAGCACCGAGTGTTTGAAATAAGGTAAAAATATGACACTTGTTCAAACAAGTCGATTAGCTGGTTAACTGGAGACAATGCTAAATTAGAATTTGGCCAATCTGCTCAGATTGTACCCTAAAATACCAAATTCCAAGTAAATTTGAATTGAGTGTATTGACAGGCATAAAAGCCAATGACTTATTGGCTTGTTTTATTTTGGGAGGGTGTATAAGACCAGGGAATATTGAACAGTAAAGAGGAGAACGGCCACGATACCAACGTGCAAAGATTTCCTTCAAAGTAATCCTCTTAAGGATACCTTTATCGATCTTTAAACTGTGATGCAGAATCCCCAGAAAGAAGAATATTTTCCAGGAATACAGACAAGAACCAAAGGTTGCCCAGTTTTGATCTTTTGATTTGAAACTGTGGTTTCTATCCATCTGGATTTGCAGAAGGGGAATGGAAAATATCGATTGGAGGAAGAAATTAAGAATAGTAGTTCGTTAATTATTCTGTGGTATACTTTAAGAAATAAAGTTGTTAATTTTTAATTTAAATATGTTTGAACTCTCACATTTTCACAGATTACTGCACAGGAAAAATCTTTTCTGTGTTTCAGGGTTAAATTGAACAAGAACATTTACCCTGTGTCGTAAAACTACTGAAGACCAGACTTGCAGTATTCAAGTCGGAGCAGGTACATCGCTCCCTGACGCACTTAATGCATTCTGTACTCGTAGGGTGTGGTTGCTGTTTTGTGTAGAATTGTACAGGAACGTTGACACCTGCCCCGACAATCCCAGACGCTTCAACTATCTAGGCCACCACTACAGAGTTCAGATTAGACTTACTTCTAGTCAACCACAGGAAAGTGACAGACCTGGACAGTGTTCTCGGCAGAGCATTCAGATCCTGTGCGGACCAACTGGCGAAAGTATTCACTACATCTTCAATCTCTCCCATGTAGCAGCCGAAGTCTGTATCCGATTGAACACTACCACAATCTCCATACTTGAGAAACGTTGAAAGACTGTCACGCCCTTTATCAATCGCCCAGAATTTGTGTAACAAGGATATGGATCCACAGTAGCTGCCATATCCTTAGCCTTGCACTCATGCCTGGAATTGCTGAACAGCACGAATATTTACGTCAGACACCTACTCATTTACTACAATTCCAACGACAGTACCGTTATCCCCTTCAGCATGTACTCAAAATACTGTGACTAAAGCCTCAATTCTGCCCTCTGCAAATGCATTCTCGACTTTTCTGACCCACAGACAGCAATCAGTGAAGATATTTATCAGCACCTCCGCCACAGTAAGACTGAACACTAGATGACCTCAGGGTTGTGTACTCATGACCCTACCATACAAACTGTGCGCCCAAGACTATGCATCGAACTTCCAAGTGAACATAATGTACACATGCGCTAACAACATCCCGAATCTACGATGGACATTTAACAGCGATGAACAAAAATACAGAAGAGTGATAAAAGTCTTGGTGCCGTTCTGCAACCAGAGTCAGCAAAACGAAATTATTCCCCTTTGATTTCTAAAAGAAGGAAGGGAAGACACCTCCAGCTCAAGCAATGGAACTGAGATTGACAGGGTCGATAGCAGAAAGTTCCTCGGAGCGATGACAAATGTCAACGTTTATTCGACTTCCCAGTTGAGACGACTGTCAAGGAGTCACAGTAACATCAATTCTTCCACTGGTAGCTCAGAAAATGTGGCATGCCCATACTGACACGCACCAAATTCTACATATGCATTATTGAACGCGTACCATGCGGGTGCATAAAGGCTTCTTAGGGCATCTGCACTGAGAAACTACAGAATTTAGTCTGCAGAACGTTTAGCATCACCACCCAACCTTCCATGCATGGACCCGATTTACTTGGCTCACTGCCGCAGCAAGGCTTCCACCATCATGAAAGACCCATCGGGCCCTGGTAATGCTGGCCAAAATGCTCTGCTGTCAGGCCGAAATAAGGCTGCTGAACACACACGACCGATTCAGGAATAAGATCTTCACAGATGTTTTCAGATTCATGAACGGTTGCTCTAAATTCGAATATGCTGATCTTGTGAACATTGATCTTGCCCAGTGCGTGACATCTTTGCCACTAAGATTTTTCGTCTCCTTCTGATCTGAGAAATACATTATCACATGACAAACAAACTGGATCTAAGCTCTGCAGCCTGCCACATCCGGTCAGAAGTCGTGGGAACCGAATCAACAACACTTTATAGAGTGCTCCACAAATATCCCCGTTCTGCACAATAGAGCAGCACAGATGCACATCAGTGTAAAAAAGACAAGGATGAAGTATTCGTGTGGAAGAGTGTGGCACTGAAAAAGCACAGCCAGTAAGACAGCATCTGGGGAAGAGGATAATCGACGTTTCATGGATAAGCTGTTCAACATGCGTTATCCGCATCATTCTGTGCAAGAAGGTTTGAGTCGACGATCCATCTCAATCTAATCATGATGCCCACAGAAACACACATGACGTCTTCAAGCAATTCGAATCGCATCTTATCAAGAAACAGTTGACCACAGTAGATAAGACAAAGGCAATAGATCCTGACACGATTCCTGCAACAGGACAGAGGTCCTGTGGTGTACAACAAGCTGTGTCCCTCGGGAAACAGTTTAATTCCAGCTCCAACTCTGACATCTGCCTGTCAATGTGAAAAATTACACAAGTAGGTACAGTCCGCTAATAGGAGAATAATGGTAATTTGACCAATTGACACTCTCTCAGTCCCATTGACGGAATTGATAGTCAAATTGACGGAAGTTTTCTTTGAAACAGTTGTAAGTCAGCACAGAAATAACACACTGGCGTTGGTCTCCCGTACGTACCCAGTTGAAGATGGAGATGTTGTGGAAGTGTTATTGGATTATTAATCCAGACTAGGTTAGTGTTCTGGTAGCTGGTGGACGTTCCAATCAGTTAATAAGATATGAAATCTAAGCACAATTTGCTTCACCAATATACTTACAGGAAGCAGCTCTCCTGTGCTTTCCTAGTCTGTCCTAAATGTCACGCCAGACCAACAGACATGTGATTAACTCTTAAATGTTCTCTGAAATAGCCAAATGAAACACACAATGTGTCAAACAACTTCGATGTCTTCAAGTATAAAACTAAGTGGATTACTCATCTAAAGGCATGGTATCTGAAAAGAGGACGGGACCCCGCAGAGACCTCGTTCCTGGCATCGTAGAACTGGTAACAACTTTTACAGTCGTTTCCAAAATTTCAACAGTAAAAGATAAGAAGTATCCCATCCAATCCATTTGGTCTACACCCATTCTAGTTCTGGCTAAACATGTTTTCAACGCTCTTTGTGTTGATCCCTTAATGCAATACATTCCAGAAAAAAAAATAAAGTAGGATCTGCAGCCATCCCTTTGACCCATCATACTTGCTTCCTCCTTTATTGCCACACCATAGAGCTGCTCTTTCCCCACAAATTCAGTCTCGATCAACGCATCTACTTGATTTTTATTTACGTTCAGAATATGATTTCCACAGCCTTAGGGATTGCAGAATTCTCCAAGCTGGGAATTTGTGTTGCAGACGTTGCATACCCTGTCTAGATGACATCCTGAGTGATTGGGAGCCTGCTGTGAAGCGCTACTCTGATCTTTTCTCCAGCATTTATTTGATTTGAATCTGTCGCTTCTGGAACTGACAACCGGAAGCGGCAGATTCAAACCACTATAAATGCTGGAGAAACGAGTACAGAAGCGCTTCACAGGAGGCTCCCAAGCACTGAGGATGTCAACTAGACAGGGGACAAAACGTCTGCACACGAATTCCAAGCTCGGGGAACACAACCACATCAACGAGCACCCGGGCTACAAATCTTCGCATAAACTTAGATTTCTCCAAGTTAACTAATTTATGAGAGTAGACATTTATTCTCAAATCAATGCAGTGTGCCTGTGCCTCCCTCTTTCAGACGACTCAGCTCAGACAATTATCATCGCTGCTTCCACATTGTCTCGCCTTGTCAGCGTTTTGCATAATTCACTGATACCTCCACTCCTTTTCCCAAATTCCATGAAACACAGGTCGTGTCAGTCCAAACTCTGGTTCACACAACAAGCCTGTCATCACGGAGAACAGGCGAATCCATCTTTCGTTGCATTCCCTCAATGTCAGGTTTATGCCTACCTTTATTAGGTAGGAGACAAAACCTACACACAACACTGCACAATATTCGAGATTAGGCCTCGCCAAGGTGCTGTACAGCTGCAGTAAAGCAATTTTACTACTTTAAATCCCCTTGAAATGAATGACAGCATACCATTTATACTCCCAACAGCGTTCTGTTCCTGCTAAAATGATTTCAGTGACGGGTGTACAAGAACATCCAAATCATTTTCCATGTTACAGCTGTATACATGATATGCCAACGTACACTGATTAGAGTGCCAATGCCATTCACAATCTTGGCTTCTTGCTTCAGTGCTCGCTGCCCTGCATGGACCTCAGAGGTCAGTGACGAAAAAAGCGGAATAATAAAAGGACCGATCGTCGTAGACAACGTTTTTACATCAGTCCGTTCGGAAGTCATAGTCTGCCGTTCGATATTTCCCGCCAAGACTATATAATGTCACATCTAATCATAATGCCCTTCATCATCATTTGGAGATGTCGGTGTAGGACTGGGCTGCACAACGTTAAAAATCACACATCACCAATTTATAATCCAACAGATTTAATTGGAAGCACCAGCTTTCCGAACGCTGCGGCTGTATCAGGTGGTTATAGAAAGCAGAATTGTAAGATATTGAACATATAGCAAAAGTTGACAGTGTGATGTAACGTAAATTATACATTGAAAAAATACATTGATTATTTGTTGATTCTCTAATCTGTTAGAGAGACCATGTTCGCTTCATTCTTTCATGTGCATTTTGCTGAACTTTTTTTACAAGTTACATTCTCAGGTTGAATTGAACAATTCGGGTCAGCCAAGATAATACGTTGAAGATTTTTAAACCCCAAGTGTGCTGCTGTATGTGCCATACTGTTTCGACTGATTCTAATCGAAAAAGACTTAACATAGTCTTACACGGATTCATCAATTTTGGATGAAAGAAAAATGTAACGCTGCAAGTACAAATTCACCCCTCAAATGTATATGTACATGTGGGGTTGCGGGTTTGTTTGTGTGTGCGTGTCTGGGGGGAGTTGGGAGCATTTGTGACAGAGTGTATAAGTGTGAGAGTATGTAAGTGTAAACGGGCCTTGGTCTGAAGAGTGTGTGTCTAGGGTGGGGATTATGAGTGTCTGTAAGAAACAGTGTATATGCATGTGTGAGTGTAAAGGAGTCTAAGCTTGTAAGAAGGTGCATGTGTGAGTGTGGGAGAGTATGCGGTGATAGGTGTATGTGAGTGTGACTGTGTGCATGTATGTGCATAGGAGTGTCAGCATGTGTGTATAGGGTTGCCTGTCTGTTTATGTGTATCTGTGTGTGCATGTAGGAGTCCGTGTGTGTGTGTGTGTGTGTCTGTGTGTGTGTGTGTGAGAGAGAGAGAGAGAGAGAGAGATGGAGAGAGAGCCTGTGTGTGTGAGTGTGTGAATGTGAGTTATTGTAGAAGCGTCTGTGTATGTGTGTGTATAGTGCAATGATGGTTACCTGTTGTGTGATATGAACCAAAGGTCCCGGTTGAGGCCCTCCCTATGAGTACAGACCTTAGTCATCAGCCTCTGCCTGGCCACTTTTCGCTGCTTCTTATCCCGGAGACCGCCTTGGAGGATGCTCACCCGAAGTTCCGAAGTTGAATAGGCCGCTGAAATGTTCTCCAACTGGGAGAGAGCACTCCGGTCTGTTGATTGTTGTGTGATACCCAATCATCGTTGTCGTAGCCTCTGCTCGTGCATCTTTGCTTACCCATCCCAAAATGAAACTCACCAAGGAATAATCTCTAACATCTGCCTCAATCTTGAGCACTTGCAGCTCAATCAATGATGGGCACATCCGAATCACACTGTATTGTAAATCCACAGACAACCTCACAATGCAGCACTACTCCATTTTCTACTCAAAACATATTTAAAAAGCCATCTCCTATGGACAAACACTGCGTGTGCACAAGATCTGTTCAGATGAGGAGGAACATCACGGGCATTGGGGAAGTACAAGAGGATGCCTTTAAAGAACGGGATGTGAGGCTTTTATCATCGACTACCAGTTCTGATGTGGCACAGCAAGGAACCGTAATGAACTCGTCAGGAGACAGACACGTGCTGCAAACAACAGGGTACACTTCGTTGTCCAGTACTTTCCAGGAGTCGAAAAACTACGACATGTTCTTCATAGATTGCAACAGATTATCAATGAGGATGCGCACCTCGCCAAGATCTTCTGTATACCTCCACTGCAGGCCCCTAGACAACCACCAACCTCAAAAACATCGTTGTTCAGAGAAAAGTGCCTGGCTTCCAGGACAATTCCATACAAACATGTCACAGTCGGCGTTGCAAGACGTATCAGAGAGTAGACATGGATACCACATCAAAACGTGAGTACACTTCCCACCATATTTGTTGCCGGTATTTTTGCGACTCAGTCAACGTTGTCTATCTCATACACTGCAACGATGCACTGAGGCATGGTCACATTGGTGAAACTGAGCAGAGGCTGCACCAACGGATGAATCGGCACTGCACAACAATCAAAAGACAGGAGTGTTCCCTCCAAGCTGGAGGACACTTCAGCGATCCAGAACATTCGTCCTCGGACATTCGGGTGGCCATCTTCCAAGGCTGACTTTTGGACAGACAGCAGTGAAAAGTCACCGAACAGAGGCTGATAGCAAAGTTCAATAACAGAGGGGACCTTGGGTTCATGTCACACGACAGATGACCACCATTACACCATACACACACACACACACGCACAGACAATCAGAAAAACACACACAACACGCACACACACGCAAACAGGCACTCGTACATACCCACACACAAAGGCACTCCTATACACACACATGCCCATAGACAATCTCACACACGATTACAGACACACATCCACATGCTCACACGTGCACCCTCTAACAGACTAAGACAGCTTTATTCTCACTCACATATGCAGCCTCACTCACAGACACTCACAACCCAAGACCCCAGACACACGCTCACACTATAAATACACACACTCTCACATTCACACGTGCACCCTCTCATAGACATACAAAGATTTTGACCCCTTTACATTCACACGCAAACATATAGAGTTTCTCTCAGTCACTCATAACACCCCACTCCAACACAGACACACACAGACACACACACACACAAAACCACATGGACATATACTTTTGAGTGGCCAATTTGTACTTGCAGAGTTATATTTTACTTTGCTCAAGAACTGGATGAATCCATGTAAGAATCTTTTACGTCATTTTTGGGGGAATTGAATAGGTCTAAACAGTATGCGACAGACAGCAGCACACAGGGGGCTTCACACTTTCAACATATGAAAAAAGTGAATCTAACGTAGTCTGTCTAACAGATGAGTCCCCTAACAAACAATCAAGATAGTTTTCAATGTACAATTTCAGTAACATCACACTGTAAATTTCTGCTAAAAGTTCTGTGTCTTACAGTTGTGTACTGCATAACCACCCGACGAAGGAACAGCGCTCCAAAACCTAGGGCTCCAATTAAACCTGTTCAACTATAGCTTGTTTTTTATTCTGTTTTTTATTTTGTGTGCATGTTTTGAACGATGCTCTTCATCAGCACGTATTTCCCATTCACTCCCCTTGGATGAATCATATTGTAGCTTCTTTACATTTTCCTCACTCATTTACAATCCGAGTTTCCTGACATCAGCAGATTTGGAATGATGGTATTTTCAAACTCAATCAAATCTTTGACATATTTTGTGAAAGAGATAATGCCAAAGATCAATTCCTGCAATATCTCATTAATCGTTCACAAGAACAAAATGGATTCATCAAACTCACACACTGACAATCACTCCCACTGGTAGTTCCAAGTCTTGAGTTAGCATTATAGCCTGATCTTCAGTAGGGGTAGATTTATTTTTGTCAATTTATCGAGTTACCATTGTCTCGGGAAACCCGTATGAATGCGTAGAGATACGTTCATCTCTTAATATTGGAGACTGGTGAGATCCTGTACCTGTCAGAAGTATAACTTATTGTCCTTCTCCCCCAGTTCCTTCTGAGTCAACTTTACCCACAGAGGCTAATTATTTATAGATATCAGGGGAGAACTCCATACCTAGTACCTATCTTGGCAGCACCTTGACTTTTCTTGGTTTTTCCGTCACGAATTTCATAAATGCCACTGGATGAACTTATTTTATGACATCTTTTCCCACTATGGCGTTCTTTAACAGACAGCATTGTGACATTACGTGTCCTACTTTAACTCTTTGGAAACCACGTGAGGCATTTCACATCCTTTCCACACTTGGGCTTCTTTTTAACCTGTGGCAAACAATGAACTGTGTTCTCTAGTCTTTGTTTCGTAATCTAGGCTCGACCCTTCTCCCAATTTCATTCGCTCACAGGACGAAATTCTGGCTGGACGCTAAGATTTGCCTTATGCACCAATGCATGTTCATCTGCCACCTCTGTTGCTCTTCTCACTTTTTAACTTCCTGCTCATCCACATGAATTTCCGTGATCTCTGTAGGTGTGTTTTTTAAACTACT
This sequence comes from Hemiscyllium ocellatum, assembly GCF_020745735.1. Taxonomy (NCBI): domain Eukaryota; kingdom Metazoa; phylum Chordata; class Chondrichthyes; order Orectolobiformes; family Hemiscylliidae; genus Hemiscyllium; species Hemiscyllium ocellatum. The sequence goes on from NW_026867605.1 coordinate 828,081, forward strand.
CCAACAAAATAATCTCTCATGGTGTTTTGAGGGTTTTCGAAGGTCTGCACAATATGCCAAGATGGCTATGATTAATTCTTTCTAACAGTGATCTGCTGTCTCTAGGCTTCTGGCACAATTTCATAAGCACTGAAAATAACCTGTTTGAGCTCTTCGTAATATTTTGATTGCTTCGTCTGACAGCGCTGCGAATATCTCACTGGCTTTGCCTACGAGTTGAGTGTGAATTAGTATTACCACAAGTCCTCAGACGAAACCATCTGCATTGCCATTTTTTTTCAAATTAAATAAAGGAGATTTCGATATCTTTCTCATCACATTGTTGCATTTTTTGGGAAAAAAAAACGATACTTGTGCACGTCACTACCTTCTCGTTTATTTGACAGCCTGTTAACTTAACTTTACTAACTTAGTCGCAACTTCTGAAATTCAAATTCTCTCTTTTCCCTATCCCTTTCTTGTCTCCCTCTTTCTCTCTATCTCTTTCTTCTCTCTTTTTGGTCTGTTGAGGACCTTCTCTCTCTTTTCTGCTTCTTTCTCTTTCTTTACTCTCTCATTCTCTTTATCGTACTCTCGCTATATCTTCTGACTTCATTTTCCTCAATTCTAATGTAAGATTTTCTAACCCTAACTCATTTATCTGTTTCTCTGACAACCATAAGTGCTTGTGAAATTCTATTACAATTCCGGCTTTACTTATTTTCTTTCTTAAACCGAATTTTAACATCTTTGCTCATGCTAAAGATACATTTTATTTTCTTTCTGATCTTTCTTGAAAAATTTATGAAAACTTTTCAAACTCGAGAATAGCTTTAGCAATTTTCAGAATCATGTCTATCAAATTTAATCAAGCACAGTTAAAGAAATTAAATATTTTTTCTCACCTACGTTTTACAAAGAAATCTACTACACCAATAAGCAAGTGTTTAAATCTGCTGTGATCTTTCATACTCTAAATATATTCAGATCTAAATCTATCCAGTCTCAGACTGGATTTATCTACAACTTTCCAAATCGTGGCCAAAGCCCACAAACTGTTACGACATGGTGGCAAAAACTTCTGCTAATTTAACCAAACACACTGAAAAAATGACCTCGCCTTGTAATGCGGTACAGTATGAGTGTTAGAGTCCTATCCAAGTCCACTATTTAATAAAAAAAATCAGTTTATTCTTTAAATCCAAGAGAGAGCACTCAACAACAACTAAATACAAAATTAAACCTTCTTTGTCTTTAATATGTGTTATCTACCTCCTGATCTAAAATAGTAGTCTGATCTGATAAACCAATAATAAGTAAAAATCAAATCTATTTTCAAAACCAGAAAGCGGTGTCGATCTCCCTGCATCCTCTTCGGTCTTTAGGTGCAAAGCTGTGTCATATCAAAAGTAACCTCTTGTAGAGTGGGTTGTGTACAGTCTGTCAGTGGCAGAAGTTGCTCTTTCCCTCTGAATAACTGTCCAAAATGCCCTTTTTTATCCACCACATAAATTTGAACCATCTCATTTTCAGCGTTGTTAAAAACGTAAAATTCAATTTCGGTTGGGTTTTAATATCGTCGAGCACAACTTGAACTGATTGGTTAAATTCGAACTTCTCTGAAAACAGCTAATACCACGGTTACATCCATATGTTACATTTTCAAATTATCCAGTAGACTTTATCCTTGCAGTCAGTCACATGACAGGTGTTGCCGGCTTTTCAGATTTCACTCTCCCTTTTTGGTAGCGAGCATGCCATCAACTTAATAACACTTCACTGCTTATTACGTGCCTCCTAACCTATGATAATACACTGCTCCAATAAATCACTTATTAAAACTTCATGGACATAATTTCAAAACCACACGGTAGTTGTTGTCTTCGGTGTCATTTTTCTTCTGACATCAATTCTCTCTGGGTCGTCTTCTTTCTTTTATTGCTGTACATGCTTCATAGCAAAAGGTAACTTCTTTAGATATCGTTTCATTTTCTGTGGTCTTTCAAATCATCTGCCAGATTTTCAAATGCCTTCCATTTTTAAATCCACAGCAGCGGACTATCTGATTGGTTCGATCCTGGCAAATCAATAAATTCAAATTGGATGGAGTTTTTGTATCATGAGACATAATTCAAATGGATTCCTGAAATTCAAACGCTTCTCAAAACAGAAAAAAAGCTCCTCCATCCATTTCACAGCCAAATGTTCCATATTTTCATTTTTTTCTAGTAAACTCTGAGGCTGCTCTTGTAAGCTCTCACAACATCTCGCCCTTATGAATATGATGAACCATTCAGTTGAAAAGATGGCTTCACTTTTTTTTTGCCTAATCCTTAACACGAATAAAATTAAGTGCATCAGTATTCATTCTAAATTCATTACAATTAGTGCACACACACTCACACACTCTCACACACAAATACACACACATTCGTTGAAATCTGTCCAATCCTATCGATACTTTATCCTTTTAATCCCAGATAACGCATCTGCAATCACATTTCTATCAACCACAACTTGTGCAATATGTAAATTAAATATATGTAGCATAATACCCCAATAAAATTAAATCTTATGCTTGCCTTTAAAACTTTCCAAGAACGTAGAAGATTTGTACACAAGGATTTTTGACATAACTAAAGTCACACAACTCCAGGTTATAGTCCAACAGGTGTAATTGGGAGCACTAGCATTTGGAGCGCTGTTCCTTAATCAGATGGTTTTGGAATACATGACTGTATGATGTCATGCACTCTGCCTGATTGTAAGATCGAAAAACCTGTTAACAATTGTTTTAACATTGTCATTCTAACAGATGAGCGGCACGGTGGCACAGTGGTGAGCACTGCTGCCTCACAGCGCCTGAGACCCGGGTTCAATTCCCGACTCAGGCGACTGACTGTGTGGAGTTTGCATGTTCTCCCCGTGTCCGCGTGGGTTTCCTCCCACAGTCCAAAGATGTGCGGGTCAGGTGAATTGGCCCTGCTAAATTGCCCATAGTGTTTGGTAAGGGGTAAATATAGGGGTATGGGTGGGTTGCGGGTCGGTGTGGACTTGTTGGGCCGAAGGGCCTGTTTCCACACTTTAAGTAATCTAATCTAAAAAAAAGATGAGAGACTTAACATTCAATCAACGTATTTTTCAATATAAAACGTCAATTTCATCACACTGTAAATTTTGTATAAATTCTGTGTCTTACAATCATGTACTCCACAACTACCTGATGAACGAGCAGCACTCTGAAAGCTAGAGCTTCCAATTAAACCTGTTGGACTGTAACCTGGTGTTGTGTGATTTTTAAATTCGCACTCCCCAGTGCAACACCGACATTTCCAAATCATTTCTGACATATTGTTCAACACATAAGCATTTCAATTTTGTAAATCTAGTCTCTATCTCAATAATTCCTTTTCGGTGGTCAAATATTTTCTCTGTTGAATTTTGAGTTTCTCTGAAAAGTAGACAATTGACTTGAAAACCCTACATCACCTTCTTGCAGCAGTAACATTCCAACTCCTATATCATTAGCATCAAATTCAATGTTGAAGTCTGTCAAAAAAAGATTAAGTTAAAAATGGTGAGGTAGTTAATACTGCTTTTGAATTCTCAAATGCCGACTGCTATTGCTCATTCCACCGAAAGTTTGGGTTCTTCATCAGTAAAGCTGAAATTCGGATTGAACAATCTGTTCAGTCCGAAAAATCAAAGCACACCTTTCTTCCAAGTTGATTTTCCAAGTTCCCTGATGGCTTTCGTCTTGAAATTCCTTGGAGTCAACCTTACACGACCGTTATTATATCGCAAGAACATCACGTCAGCTTTCACAAATGCATTTTTATTTAAGTTTCTAACCAATTTTGCTTCTCCTGATCGTTTAAAGAGGTCTGTCCACTGTAGAATTTGTATTTCCGTGACGTTTTAATGATTGCTACATTTCTAGATAAACCGCACAGTGTTTTAATACAGCAACTTTGAAATGTGGCTGGTGCGTTCCTCATTCCTCCAAAAAGCAGCACTTTGAATTGATGTAGCCCAACTGGGCTTACAAGTGCAGAAACTTGATTCGCTTCTTCTGATAAAGATGCCTGCCAATGACCAATCAGTAAGTTCAGTCTGTGACATAGGTTTTTCATTTCTTTTAACATTCTCTACGCAGTCCACCAATCTTGCTCCTGGTTCTGAGTCAGATTTTGTTCGGGCATGGACCCTCTGATAGTACACCCAAAATTTTGCATCACGTCAGTTTTCGAAACTAACACAATTTGTGAAGTTCACTCATTCTGAGTCAGTTCAATGGTAACTTCGGTGAACATTGTATTGACTTGCTATTGGACTTGTGCGGCTTTGATAGCATTATATCTGCGGGGATGTTGATTTATCGGAACAGCATTCCCTACTTCCATCTCATAAACAATGATGTAAGTTCTCCACAAGTTATTCCTGCTATTTCTTCATACTGCTGCAACAAAAACATTCATCTCGTTTCTTTGTTCCTGAGACAGATAGCTTACTGACCAATGCCATTCTTCAAGGACATGTTCATTGTTTGACGTATTTTGAGGCAAACCCATTTCCATGACTTCTGGTTTGGCTTCTCACTGCAGGGCGGTAGCAAGCATCTGTTCCTACAGTTCCCATTTGCTATTATCATAACGTTTCAACACACTCACAGGCCATACATCGTTATATTTATTTTTAACATAATCTTTACCAGACAGTTTAGCGATTTTTTTTTCTCTCAGTTTAATCAGAATCACTAAACCTGGCTGTGACGGGGTTGACGGCTACTGCTGCCAACAATAATACGTTATCCACCCGGGAAAACGTCCAATTTTTAGAGATTCGTATGCCACCTGCTTCATCCAATGCTGTGCCTTCTTCAGGCGCTGAGTGCCTAACTCACGGACCCGTCTAAACATTTCCCTCTCCTCGGATACAGACCTAAATGTGAGATCTCAGAATTCAGTCTTGTCAATTTCTCATGATGAATTTTTCAGGCCGTCTCACTTCATATATGAATATAAACTCAAAGCGAACAAATTGAGTCGATTCGTTTGGAGCATCTCTTATGACAAACAAAAAAGTGGGATACCTTTATCCGAATCATTCAGGTCATCCTGAAAGTAAGTTCTGAGCATGGTCTTCATGGTCTGATGCCATCTTACCAATGCTCACTGTGATTGAGACTGGTACTCACTTCATTTAAGTTGCTCTATGCCTCGGCTATCCATGAGTTGTGAAAACATCACAGCAGTAAAATTACTCTCTTTGTCCGCCTGAATCTGTCTGTGTAACCCATACCCCATGAAGAAATTTATTAATTACTACAACATCCCCTTTGCCTTAATACTCCATGACAGAATTGCCTTTGGAATTCTTCTAGATACATCTATTATGTTTAGCCAGTACTGGTTCCCACTTTTTGTTTAGGCAACGGAACTATATAGTCAATGATAACTCGAGAGAAAGATTCTTCAAATGTGGCAACTCACAGCAACAGAGATTGTTTCATTACTACCTCTGGCTTACCTACTATTTGGGCCATATGACATACCCTGCCACTATAAACCACATCATTGTGCATTTCAGAACAAAAGAAATGCTGTTTTGCCTTAGTCTGAGTCTTCTTTACAGCAAGGTGACTTCTAACTGGTAATTCATATACTACATTTAACACTTCCTGTCGGCATAGCGCCACAAACACAATATGGTGCATCTCTCTCCATTTCTTCTCTACACAAACGTACCATGGCCTCAATTTGAATTTGCGGATTCTACATTTTAGATTATAGCCCTCAGGAATACATTCAGTTTCCTTTTCTAAGCATGCATCAATCTACATAACACTTAGTGTCTGGTTTTTCTGTTGTACCTTTATTAAACTTTCAGACGTAAACACTTCTGACAGACCCTATCCTGTTCAGATTTTGTCCTGTCTCATGAAATCAAGCAATGTGTCCCCTAAGTGAACCTCAAATCGTTCGTTTTTGCCGTGAAAGTTTGCTTCGTGCTGCGATGTATAACTGTGGGATGGTGTTACTGCACAGTCTGGAAAGAAAATTCAGGGTATTTTTCATTTAACGTCTCTATTTTATGATCTAAAATTGGCTTCTCCACAACAACGAGTGTCACCCCCAAATTGGATCCTGCTAAATGGTTACCAAGAACAACCTTCATTGAACTGAATCATTATTCAATCAGTCCCGCTGTTATTTCCCTAATCTTAAATTGATACTCCAATCTGAACTTACTTTTGGGAACATTGCATCCCTGTCTATCTATCCCACAAATAACAATTATCTCTGAAAACATGTAAGAAACTGTTCAAATACATTCATGTCTTACTATGAGAGACAGATTGGACCCTGTATCTCTCAAAATTATAACTCCTTTCCCTGCTCCCCTTCTTCTTTCTGAATAATCTACCCAAAGAAACGAAGTCGTATAGAGATCAGGCACTAACTCAATACCCAATCCCGACAGAGTTCGTGCACTCCCCAGTAGCTCCTCGACTTTTCATTGCATTTCCTTTATGACTTTCAGTAATGGCTTAACCACTTTTACCATATCGATTTCTCACAATGTTCTTCTTTAACAACCATCGCTGTAGCTTTATGTGCCCCATCTTCTGACAGTTAAAATATCCTTTACCCTCTCTTAAACCACTGACACTGTAATCGTCTGTGCCCCACTCCATGACAAGGAAAGAGGCTGAAGCCATTCAGCTCCTTTCTCCCCTCTTAGACATTTTGTTAACCTGTGGCAAACAATTGTCTATTTCCTACTTTTTGTTTCGTAATATAGGATCACACCTTTCCCCAATTACTATTGCACACAGCATGAAATTCCTGCGGGAAGCCAAAATTTATCAAATACGAGAATGTCTATTCATCTGCCATTTCTGCCTGTTCTCAATTCTTGAATTTTCTGTTCATCCACATGAATTCTTAGCAACTCCAGGAGTAAGTTCTTAAATTCCTCCAGCAGAATCATCTCTCTTCGAGCCTGTTAGGTCTTATCATCTTATCCATGTTTGAGGCTTGCACCAATCTATCAAAATTATTACATTTAATTCTTTCTAACTCAGCATAAGTCTGGACTGTCTCTTTCGTGTGTTTCTGAAATGGTGTCTGTCCCTTTCTGTTTACCAATTCAGAAACAGTGAAAATAGTTCGATCGACATCTGTACAATTGTTTAACCCCTCATCTTACAGTGCTGTATATACCTCACCACCTCTACCCACCAGCTTAGTCTGCACGAGCATAACCGACAGGTTCTTTGACCGGACCATCTGCCTAATCAATTTTTCAAAATAATTATTGTAGACTTCGAATTATTTATCTTTAAATCTGGCAATGTTTTGATATATTTGTACATATTACTAACTTCTGTCTATTACTCCATCCTATTTACTTTAATTTTTATGAGCATTTCACGACTATTAATGTACACATTATCTCTCCCCATTTCTTTATTATCTCGCTCTCTTTCTCTCTCGTCTCTTTCTGCCTCTCTTTATTCTATTTCTATTTGCACAGCTAAGGTCATTCTTTCTGTTTTCCTCTCCCTTTTTTCACTTTCCTTCTTTCGTTTATCTCTCTTTCTCCCTCATTTTCTACTCTCATAGCTCTTTTTTCATTTCTTTATCATCGAACTACATGTTTTCTTAATTTCAATATCGTTTTTTCTCTATCTCCTGAACGTGTCTCTTTCCCTGATATACCTAAGTGCTTGACTAACCCTGTTAAAATTTCAGCTTTCCTTTTGTCACACCCCATCTAATCTACGATTGTCTTGTATGTGTAAATTAATTCACATCATGAGCATCTTCTCTCTACCGAATACAACCTCAACACCCTCAGCCTTTCCTCATAATACGTTCCCTCAATAATAGGTAACATCCTAGGGAATCTCTTCTGAACCCTCTCCAAAACGTGTACGTGTTTGCTATGATTTGGTGTACAGAATTGTACGCAATATTGTAAGTGCGGCTGTTCTAGAGTTTGTAAGGCTGCAGCATGACCACGTGCCTCGAATATAAATCATTCTACCGATTAAAGCTAACACCCAATTTGCCTTCTAAACAACGCTTTTTACACGGTGTCAACTTTCAGGGATAAATGTACATGGACACTTCAATCTATGTGTTAAACCATAATACCAAGAAACTTAGTATTTACCTTCCATACTATATTCCTATTGGCCCTTCCAAAGAAAATTACCTCACAATTTTCCGCATTACACTCAATTTGTCATCTCAGAGACCAGCTCTGTAGCTTATCTACGTCTATCTGTAGTCTGCAACACACTTCAGCATTCCAAAAATTCATTGAGCTTAGTGGCGAACGCTAATTTACTCATCCACTCAGCTACGCGCCCATCTGGCTTATTTATACTTTTAAAAATGACAAAAACCAATGGCCCCAAAACGTTGCGGTTCACCACTAGTAACTGAACTCCAGGATGATTATTTCCATTAACCACATCCCTCTGTCTTTTCAGCTAGCGAACGTCTGATCCAAACTGCTAAATCACCCTTAATCTCACGTTACTGTATTTTGTACAAAGGCCTACCATGGTAATCCAATCCAGCGCCTTATCAAAATCCGTATGAACCACATTAGTTTCTTTTTCCTCATCCATTTGTTTGTTGAATTTCTCAAAAAACTCAAAAGGCATGACCTATACTTTACGAAACCATGTTGACCATCGCTAATTATTGTGCTCCTTTTTCGAAGACTGTAAGTCTTATCTCATAACATTTTCCAACACTTTACGCACTTTCAATGTAAACATCACTGATCTATAATTACCAGATTCGGTTCTGCTCCCCATCTTGAACAAATGGACAACAATGGCTCTCCTCCAGTCGCCTGGCAGTAATCCTGTTGACAATGGCAAGATAAAAATCAAAGCCAAAGACTCTTCACCTCCTCCCACTTATTTGCCCTGAACTCAATAACAATATACTGTAGCGATAAAACACTTATTATTATTACATCGGCTTAATTTCAAAACCTGTACTTCTTCTTTAGGCTGAAGATCTCACTGGGGCATGTTCTTTTTTTAATGCGAATATATTTCATTAAAGAGGTACATTTGATTGATTTTGCTTTCATTTTGATGTGTCTATCTCAATGACATTCAGTCTGGCTGATTTCCAACAAGCCTGCATTTTATTTATATTCCCAGCATCGAAATGTCTCATTGCTTTGATGTTGGCAAAAAAATAACTTTAAACTCGATTCGTTTTTAGTGTCCGGTGGCATATTTCAAACTCAGTGCGTAAATTATTTTCTTTTTCAAAACAGCAACCATTTCTGGTATCTATTTCATAGCCAATTGGTATATGTTATCCAAATTTTCAATACATTCTGAGACTGCTGTTGCATACTCTCAGTGCAATACAGCATTCACTCTCTTCTTGGTAAAGTACACGCACTCAACTTAATAATTTGTCTCATGTACTTATGGCCTTATGCTCTTATTCCAGGGCACATGCACATGCATTTTTTTCTGCACTGTCTCCGTTGAAATCATCCACTTCCTGTAATATGCCATCCAGAAGTTCAAACATCTTGACCTAACCAATGTCATAATTAGCTTTTTCTAATCTATTCCACAATGAATAAAGGTTATGCCTGTGCTAACTTGTGCCTTCGTAATTAAACTGTTAACTTGTTCAATCACTTTAGGAATCAGTGGAGAGTTACTTTTTGAGCATCATAGTGCACTTCCATTCATTGAACACTCCCTGTCGAATTCTGTCTTGCGAATTTCATCGCTTCATAGTTATCAGGATTAAATTACACCTGACATTGAGCTGTCAAGTTCATCATTCCATCGATTCCTTCATAAAACAAAGGACATTTCCCTCTCAGTGCCAACTACCTGTCAAATCTTTGTGTCAAACACAAGCTTGCCTATAATACTCGCCCCACCGCCTGCACATCCACTTCTACATTATTTAAGAGATCACAATAATAAGGGCCTTAGCATGGATCCCTGTGGTACAACAGCGGATAATGGCCTCCCGTCACAAAACCAGCCTCTGACCACTTCCTATGTCTCCTGTCACTGTTGGATAAAATTAGAAATCGCAAAACACCTGGTTACAGTCCAACAGATTGAATGGAAGTACTAGCTCGTAGAAGACTGCTCCTTCATCGCAGCGCTGCTGTGGAACAGGATCATAAAACACTGAATGTATGGTGATATTCCACAGCTACCTAATGAAGTAACAGTGCTCAGATAACGAGTACTTCAAAATAAAACACGCTTGGCCAATAACCTGGTGCTCTCTGATTTTTACGCTTGTCTACCCAGACCAACACCAGCATCTCCACATACTTGTTGGATTAGCCAATTTGGAATATTACTCGCGAAGTTCCACTTGAAACCACGACATGTAACCTTTTTTATCATTTCGCATGTGGGGCTTCGTCAAAGGCCATGCTGAAATAATATAAAAATGGGGCTCCCTCAGGAAAACAAAATGTTATTCACATTTATCAGGCATGACTTCCCTCTGATAAAGATGCGGTGACTCACCTCGATCAATTCTTACCTCTCTAAATGGAGATCAATTTTCACCTTCACTGTTTTCTCTCACACTGATTTGACAATCACTGGGCTTTCGTTACCTGGTCTGTCCTCATCCTTTACCCTGTAACGTGAAAGCATATTACATGTTCACTGGACCTTTGACTACTCTACTGTTGCGAGATTATGCTTAAACTTTTGGCTTAGAGCCTGTCTTCCCTCACACCCAGCCTTAGACATGATTCATTCAGAGCTGGGATTTGTCCATTTTTTTATGGCCGCCAAAACTAACAATCACTGCTCACATCTTATTTCAATCGATTCAACGTTTTCATCCCGAATTCTTGAATTGTGTACTTGCATCCTCCTTCTCCCAAATATACCAGACGTGAAGCACTCATTTAACAGTATCGCTAATTCTCCCTCATGCTGCCTGCCTGCACTTGTCTATGCCACTTCATCAGTCAGTCCCCTCTCTGTGAATGTTCTAGGTTTGCTTGCTGTCCTTTCAGATTCTTTGAAACGTATAGAACATTGGCTGAATTCTGTCATCAGAAATCATGCCAAATAACAGAGAACATGGAACAGAACAGCTCAAGAACGAGTCCTTCGGCCAAGAATGTTGTGCCGGAGATGACGCCAAATGGAGGTAACCCCTTCTGCCTGAACTTGGTCCATATCACTTGATTCCTATATTCATATGGTACCTAAAAGCCCCGGAAGCTCCTCCATCATATCTAAAAGCCACGGAAGCTCCTCCATCATATCTAACACGATCGCTGCTCCTGACAGTGTTTTCCTGGTTCTTACTACTCTCTATATAAAAATGACCCCCTCCCCACCCCCATGCGTCTTTTGAACTTTCCTCTTTATACTATAAATAGATGTCCCCTTGTATTCAACATTTGAAATCTAGGAAAACATTTCTGACCTTCAACCTAACGATATGTATCCTAATCTTATCAAGGCTTCCTTCTGCGATGAAGAAAACAACTCGAGACTCTATAGCCACACCTCTGGAGAAGGGATATAGTTTCATTGGAGGGATTTCAGAAAATGGTTGACTGGATTGCTTTTCGAGATGAGGAATTTGTCCTATGAAGATAGATTGTGTAGTTCTGACTTATCCTATATGAGTATGGGGATGGGAGGAGAACTCACTGAGGTCTAGAACATATTCAAGATGATTGCCAATGCAGATGTCTACAGAATATTTCCTCATGTGCAGAAATCTAAAACTGCAGATCGTAACTTTACGATAACCCAGAGACCAATGTAAAACGGGATCATGCGAAAGTTCTTCTCTCAACGAATTGTGTGTTGTGTAATTTAGTACCTCAGAGTGCAAGGGAACTGGGAATTTTTTGGAAATGAACGGTTATGGAGAACATGAAGAGAGGTAAATCTGAAGCCGAAATGATATCAGCCATGATCGCAACAAATGACACTGCAATCTCGAGGGTCTGAATTGCCAACTGATGCACCTCGTTCTTATTCAAATATTTGAGTGTGCTGCACAGGAGTGGGGGAGAACTCATGGAGATGGAACAATAATTCTAATGTCAGAACGAGTAAGAGTGAACCCTCCAATAAACGTGGCGTCACTAATTCCGTAATCTCTCTCAAGTTAAGCAATGTGAAGCCTTTAATTCTTCCAGGAAAGAGCTCAAAGTTTATAAATAATAATATATTCCAACTGACAAACTATTATTGATTCACGTTCCCTGTCTATATTACTTTGCAGATCTCCACGTTCGCTTCACAATTTAACTTTCTGCTTATCTTTGTGTCGTCACCAAATGTAGTTACAGTGCATTTCCCATTTCGTCTCAATCACTGATCCAGATTGTGCGTAGTTGAGGATCTAATTCTCGTCACTTGTGACTCCACTTGTTACCATGTGTCAAAATGATTAAGACTGAGTTATCCTAAATGGCTGCTTCCTGATTGACCATCAGTTTAGATTAGATTAGACTTACAGTGTGGAAACAGGCCCTTCGGCCCAACAAGTCCACACCGACCCGCCGAATCGCAACCCACCCATACCCCTACATATTACCCCTTACCTAACACTACGGGCAATTTAGCTTGGCCAATTCACCTGACCCGCACATCTTTGGACTGTGGGAGGAAACCGGAGCACCCGGAGGAAACCCACGCAGACACGGGGAGAACGTGCAAACTCCACACAGTCAGTCGCCTGAGTCGGGAATTGAACCCGGGTCTACAGGCGCTGTGAGGCAGCAGTGCTAACCACTGTGCCACCGTGCCGCCCACAAGGGATGTCTTGATGTTGTACATTACCGGTGGGGACTGGCGAGCGAAAGGTTATTTTGAGTTGTGTGCCAAGGGGACTGCCTTCATCCGAGAGATTATCTTTTCTTTTCGCATAGAGATCCAAAGATGATGGAAATGGCTGACTCCTTCTGAATGAAGATGCTGCGATGCGAAGCGGGACAGTGGGCATTCACCAACATGATGTGTTGTGCATGTTCACATTCCAAGATTAATGCAGTGACAGCTCCTTCATTTCCTCTGCAGTTGACATACGGACTCTGTAGAGCCATGTGCATGGTCAGGAATCCGGCCAGACTGGGAAGAAAAAGATACACTCAGCAGCTCCCTACTGAGGGCAGAATCATGGGTATTCACCTCATCTTCCACATATATTCACCATCACCAAATGTCAAAATATTGGGAAATGATGGAATGTCACCGACTCTTGCCTGGAAAGTTCTGGACCATAGAAATTTAAGGAAAGCGTGACGCCAATAGTCACTGGCTGCACCGTCCTCCGTCTGGTGTGAAGTTGCGTGTTGACAGAGTTGACTACCGCCACGTGACCAGCTCCTTATTCAATTTGGGTCCCCTTAGAGTTTGGTCCTGGTTTAAGTGCAGCTTGCGAAGCAGTTCTTGGAAAAGCCAGTGTGGGTATGGCAGGTCGCTTTCCCCACACACATTACACTGTGAGTTCAGAGCTTTCCCACTCTGCAGGCTCTGCTCCATTTGTTGTTCATGTCGCAGATCCAGATGTTGTAACTACAGTCCCCATGTTCGGTACAGAGTTGGAGTACCAAATACTCCGATCTCCCTGGATTTCTGAGGCAGCTCACAGCACAACCTTCAGCCAACCATCCCCAGCTCATCCCCAAAATTGTCAAGAAGAGGATTCAGTCAGAAGTCGTTCATCTACAAGATTGATTCCTGATCCTTTACAATCATATTCGAGGGCACGATCAGCTAACAGAAGCAAACACATGCGATCAATACACAGATACAGACCAAATTTAAAACACGTGTCGTCAAGCTGCTGAATCCCCTGGACCACATGGAGCATCATAAAGTCATATTGGGATTTTAACACAGTTGAACACACACCATTTCCTTGTTTCTGAACGTCATAGTGATGGAACTAAGTAATACAAGGATACAAGGAGCAAAGGTGGGCAGGGTAACACACCTGTATGATGATACTGTGACTGTATGCGGCACATTTTGTCCTGTTATATGTTGAGAAAGTTTGGGAAACAAATCACGATCCGTCTCTGAGAAGACAAATAATTTGTGTTGCCTCGGGTATTTCATTAAGTTGGGACAATAGGAGCAGCCTGGGTGTGTTTGGTTAATCTCTCGCAGAACTTGGATTTCTGGTTGGCTTTCAGCAATGATTTCTGGCATCATCATGTTTAGAAGACATTGAATATCCCCCAATTGCTGTACAATCTCTCTGTCTCTGTCTCTCTCTCTCTCTCTCTCTGAGAAAGTTTTCGAAATGAATTAAGTTATTCCAAGTTCTTCTTTCTTTTGTTGTGTTTTAAATATAGTATTTGAATAATTTGTGTTTTGATTGATTATGAGTAGTTTGTCCTATTGAATTGAATCTCTCTTTTAGTAAAACAACAAAAACGTTTCTGCTTCTGTGCCCTTCTATATGCATTTTTAGGATTTCCGTTTCATGAAAAGATGGGCTAGTTTTTGCATCAAAATTGGATAATTGCATAATTACTTATTGTAACACATGTTGAAGAATGATCGGGTTTTCCAGAAGGATAAGACAAGATTGACGGGGGTGATATTGGAGGATCAATTCAGAAGAATGAGAACATAACATATATGTGCAGCACAGAAGCTGAAATGCTGAGACTATATCACATTGTCATCCACTTCACTATCCACTTTGTAAACTATAATGGCAGCTCATATAACTATACTCTGAAAACTGTGTAGATCAAACAATTGTACGGCTCAATACGGCCTGGAAATCTGTACACAGTAGAACATTGTGTCGGCCTCACATGGTCACGAGCTAACTGTCTAGCGGGGAAGCTGTACCTGTGTTCAGCTGCAGCTCTTGTTTGACCGCATCACGGCTTTGGAACTGTGGATTGACTCACTGTGGAGCATCCACGGTGCCGAGGAGGTCGTGGATAGCAAATTTAATGAATAGTCACACAGCAGATTAGGTTATTGAGAGAGACAGTGAATAGGTGAACAAAGGGCAGACAATGAGTTGGAAGGCGGTGTAGGTGTTTCCTGCGGTCATCTCCATCCAAAACAAGTATACCGTTTTGGATACTATTGAGGAAGATGGTTGACCGGGGAGGGCAACAATTGCCAGGACCATGGTACCATGGTTAGCACTGCTGCTCAGAATGGCGGTAAAAGACTCTTGGAATCACAGGTATAAGGGATTCTATTGTAAAGAGAGTAGAGAGACGTTTCTGCGGATGAAAACGGCACTCCTGGATGGTATGTTGCTCGGGAGAGGGATATCACCAATCAGTGCATCTGGAAAGTAGAGGATGAATAGCCAGAAGTCGTGGTGCACATAGGCACCAATAATATTAGTAAAAAACGAAATGAGGTCCTGAAAGCACAATTCAGGGAGCGATGCCAAAAGTTAAAATGGAGTACCTCAACTGTAGTGATCTCGGGATTGCTCCCACTGCCAGGAGCTAGCCAAGGCTGAACACGTGGCTTGAGAAATGGTGCAGAAGGAAGGTGGTCATACTGTGAAACGTTGAAACCGGTTCTCTGGAACGTTGACATTTTACAATTGGATGATCAGCATCTGAACCAGACTGTAACTAATTCCTTGAAGAAGTTTCTGCTATTGCTCTTGGGAGGTATAAAACTAAAGTGGCACGGGGCTGGGAACTAGAGATGACTAGTAGACAGTGAGGTGGAAGTTGGAGATTGTTAGGATCATGAAATTAGTATTACCAAGGGAAAGAGTAGGCAGGCAGCAAACCAAGGCAAAAGGATTGGTATCTGAATTGCATACACATTAATGCAAGGCGTATCGGAGGTAAGGCAGATGAACTTAAATTTTGAATTAGTGCCTGGGAGTATGACGTTATTGTGAACACAGAGACTTGGGTGAAGGAAGGACATGATTGACAATTAAATGTTCCAGGACATAGATGCTTCAGACCGAACAGGGATGGAAGTAAAAGTTGGGGAGAGAGGAGTTGCCTTCTCTGATCGGTGATGATACCACAGATGTTCTAAAGGACGGCACAATCGAGGCCTTGAGGAGTGAGGAATTGCGGGATTAGCTTCGAAATAAGAAATGTTCAGTTACATTGTTGCAGCTGTAATACAGGTCTCCTACCAGTGAGTGTGAGGTAGAAGAACAAATAAGTAAACGTATTATGGAAAACTGTAGACGCAACATAGTAGCAATTTCCCGAACACTGACTGGCATGCACTTCGTGTCAGAGGTCAGAGTGGGGCAGAATTTGCAAGGAGAGTCCACGCACGTTTTCCGGAGAAGTGTGTCGGTATTCCAACGGGCGAACGGGCAACGTTGGACCTGGTGTTGGGGAATGAGTCAGATCAGGTGGTAGAAGTTGCAATGAGGGATTTCTTTGAGCGTATTGATCACAATTCTGCAAGTTTTAGAATATTCTTCGACAAAGATGAGAGTGATCCGAAGGGAGAATTACTAAACTCGGCCAAGAATAATTGTATCAAAAGTCGGAAGCAACTGGCAAATGTGGATTGCGATCAGCTATTTGAATGGAAGTCCACATTTTATATGTGGGAGGGTGTCAAGGTTCGGTTAAAGGTAGTGCAGGATAGGCATGTTCCTTTGAAAACAAAGGATAGCAAAGACAAAATTTGTGAACCGTGGATGACAGGAGCAATCGTGCGACTATCCAAAGGCAAAAAGGATCATAAGTTTCAGGCAGCTAATAACAGAACATGCCCTGGAGGTATATCAGGAGGTTCAGACCAATTTTAAACGAGAAATCAAGCGGGCTAAAACGGGTCATGAACCAACTTTAGCGAAAAAAAATTAGGATAATCTCAAGGCCGTTTACTTTTATACCAGAAGCAAGACGGTAACTAGAGAAATGATTGGTATATTTAAGGGTAACGAAGGATGATTGTGTGTCGAATATGAGAAAATGGGTGAAATTCTGAATGATTACTTTGCCTCAGTGATTCCTGAGGAGAGTGACACCATGAATGTTGAAATTAAAGATAAAAGCTTGTTTTCTCTGGCTCACGTTGACATAAGGAGGGAATATGTTTTGGGTAGGCTAAAGGGTATCAAGGCGCACAAATCCCCAGGACTTGATGGGATCTATCCCAGGCTGCTGAGATAGGCGAGGGAGGAAATAGCTGGGGCCCTGGCAGATTTTTTTGTAGCTGGTGAAGTACCACAGAACTGGAAGGTTGTTCATGCTTTCCTCCGTACACGAAGTGTAATGGGGATATTCTGGGTAACTACAGACCAGTGACCCTGACGTCAGTGACGAGAAATTGTTGGAGAAACAACTGAGGAGAAAAAATATAATTTTTGGACAGAATAGGCTTATCAGTGACAGAAAACATATTTATTTTGCGGGGAAATTCTGCCTTCCCAACTTAATAGAGTATTTTGAGGAAGTGACCAAGTCGATAGGTGAAGGAATGGCTGTCGATGGCATATGTATGGCTTTCCCTAAGGCAATTGATAATCTTCGCCATGGGGAAACTAATGGAGCAAGTGAAGTCACATGGTGTGCAGTCTGTTCTCGATAGGGATGTGAAGAACTGGTTGAGCAATAGGAGACAGGGAGTAGTGTTTGAATGGAGTTTCTCAAAATGCAGAAAAGGTGACTGGAGATTGGCTACGTGGTGCCACTGTTTAAGAAAGGTGGTAAGGGCAAGCCAAGGGACCTTAGACCAGTGAGCCTGACATTGGTGGTTGGCAAGTAGTTGGGGGGAGTCCTGAGGAATAGGATGTTCATGTATTTGCGAATGCAAGGTCCGATTAGAGATAGTCAAATTGACTTTATGCGTGGGAAATCATGTCTCACAAACTTGATTGAGTTTGTTGAGGAAGGAACGAAGATGATTGATGAGGTTAACGCTGTAAATTTGATTTATATAGACTTCAGTGAAGCGTTTGTCAAGGTTCCCCATGGGAGTCTGGTGAGCAAAGTTTGATCTCATGGAATGTAGGGAGAAATCCGCATTTGTGTACAGAACTGGCTGCAATGTCGAAAACATAGGGTAGTGGTGGAGGGTTGTTTTTCCGACTGGAGGCCTGTGACCAGTGGAGCGCCACAAGTATCAGTGCTAGGTCCACTACTTTTCATCATTGATATAAATGATTTGGATGTGAACATAAGAGGTATCGCTGGTGAGTTTGGTCATGACACCAAAATTGGAGATGTAGTGGACATCGAAGAAGGTTAACTCAGATTATAACGGAATCTTAATGAAATGGACCACTGGGGTGAGACGTGGCAGGTGGAGTTTAATTTAGATCAATGTGAGATGTTGCATTTTGGAAAATGAAAACTTAGCAGTACGTATACACTTCATGGTAAGGTACGAGGGAGCGTTGCTGATCAAGGAGACCTTGGAGTGCAGGTTCTTAGATCCTTGAAAGTGAAGTCGCAGGTAGGTAGGATAGCAATAAAGACGATTGATCTGCTTTCCTTTAATGGTCAGAGTACTGAGTACAGGAATTGGGTGGTCATGGTGCAGTTGTACAGGACATTGTGTCGGCCATTGTTGAAATATTGCGTGCAATTGTGTTCTCTGTGAATCGGAAACTTGAAACGGCTCAGAAATAATTTACAAGGATGTTGCTAGCGTTGGAGGATGTGGGCTATCGGGAGAGGCTGGATAGGCTAGGGCTGTTTTACCTGGAACATCGGAGGCTGATGAGTGACCTTATAGAGGTTTATAAAATCTTGAGGGGCATGGATAGGAGAAACAGGCAAAGTATTTTTTACCCCTAGGGTGGGGGACGCTAGATTTAGCAGGCATAGTTTTAGGGTGAGAGGGGCAAGATACAAAAGAGACCTAAGAAACATTTTTTCGCTCAGAGGGTAACACATGTATAGAATGAGACGCCGGATGAAGTGGTGGAGGCTCATACAATTGTAACTTGTAAAATATATCTGGATGGGTGTATAAATAAGAAGGGATTGGAGGATTATGGGCTTGGTGGCACTAGATTGGGTTGGGATATCTGGTCACAATGGACGAGTTGGGCCGAAGGTTCTGTTTCTGTGCTGAAAATTTCTATGATTCTATGACTCTAAATGTGATGAATGGGTCTGGGTAGGTTACTCTTCGTAGAATCAGTGAGGACTCGTTGGGTTCAAGGATCTGTTTCCATACTGTCGGGAATCTAACCTTATCTATAAATTAAGAGGATTGCCTCCATCTCTGTGACTATATGACTATGTCCTATCAGAGACAAGCAGAGATTTGGCATTGTATCATTCTTAACAAAAGAGGAAGAGACAGAGGGAGAGAGACTTCAACTGCCACTTCAATGATTCACCTCAACTACAAAGGAGTTCTCATTGGACAGAAATGAATATATAGAGATGCAAACGCACTAATACAGGAACACATATACCACACACAAGCGCGCACACAGAAACATATAAACACAAACAAATAGACACAAAGACAGAAATATACATATCCATGAACAGATACCCAAACATACATAGAATTTTGCATCACGTCAACAGAACCTTCAGTCCGACTCGCCAATGCTGACATGAATCCCAAACTAAACTTGTCCCAACTGCCTACCCCCGTTGTTTCCAACTGGTAGAAAGTGAGTGCTGCACATGTTCAGATATTAGAGTCGAGATTGTGGTGCTGGAATCCCACAGCAGATCTGGCTCATGCCCGAGACCTCAATTTTCCTGCTCCTCGAATGCAGTCTGACATGATGTGGTTTGTCAGCACCACAATATCGACTCAAGTCTTTTTTTCCCCAAACCTTCTCTTATTCATGAACTGATCTAAATCTCCTTAAATTTGTTCAAATCTACCCGATCACACTACCTTCTCTGGAATTTGATTTCATTCATGAACCTCGTTGAAACAAAAGTCGTCATACATTTTTATGAAATAATTCTCTTCTTACATTATAAGTAATCCCAACCTTGAAATTACCCAGACCAATGGAAAGACATCTGTCATTCACATTAATTATATTCATTACGATTTAATAATTTCTGTAAGTTCAGCTGCTCCCACCCTCCCCACAAACTGCTATCCTTCACGAAAATGTGCCAGTGTATCTAGACTAATATTATAACTCAAACCCACCATTCCCGGTGACATCGTGGTAAATCTCTCCGAACACCTCACAACTTATTAATATCCGATCTATGATTAGGAAGCCAGGTCTGGACAGAATACTCAAACAGAGCATTCAGCAAAGTCATGAATAAATTAAGATAATAAGCCAATTCTTATATTCAAAGTTCTGAGAAACGAACGTAAGTTGTATAAACGTCTTCTTAACCATTCTATCTATCTTTGATGCGAAGTATAAAGACGAGTGCCTGACCACTTCTGTTCTACAGCTCTACCAAAGACCCGAACTTAAATTGTACATTTCCTGTCCTTGTTTATTTTGACATAATTGAATATCTCATATTCATCTCAATTAATTACAATCTGCCGCTCCTCAGCCGAATGAGTGCTGTTACCGTCACCCTTTCAGTTTTAAAGGACCATCAGCTTTCAAAGTCCTGTCTTGATTTTCACAAATACCATGGACATGGTTTGTCTTGTGCAGGCAGAAGCTGGAGTGAGGCGGATCACAGATCCAATCAGTTGGGAGGAGAGGCTGGAATGTAAAATGTTTCCTTCTATCATTTCATGGTTCTGGACGATTTGCAGACTGCACATCATGATCAGTCAAGATGGGAATAACAGCCAGGTAAATAAAGATGATCATAGATTATCTCAATGGAACAGCAAACGTCCTACAGTTAACACACAAACCTTGCATCTGTATAACAATGAGCAAAGTCCCCTGAGTCATTCAGTATGGTTAACCAGGTTGTACATACCCGGACTGAGCTGAAAACTGGCAACTAAAACCGTAATCTAAAATCTGTGCACTGTTTAGTTGTTGTGTAGTGGGTAGCACCCATGCCTCTGATCCATAGCTTAGGAATTGTTTCCAATTCCTGATGTTGTGGTATTTTTCATTTCTCTGGACGAGAAAAATTGTGACTCAAGCTTCGTCTGTAGTGGAGAAGTATCACAGCATGCCGGATCAGATTGATGAAAACCACACATTGGGGAATAATTTTACACATTTCGGGGTGATTGCTGACTGGTGGTACAGTTACACCTCAAGGCTCAAAAGACTAGATTCAACCCCTACAGACGCGTTTTATAACATAAATGAACACGTTGACTAAAAGGATTTTACAATTGTGACTTGATCGAGAAGAAAGAGATATCAATATTGGATTTCAGAATTTCACACTTGGATGACTCAAGACACAGCCATTCGTGTTGACTGCCGTCAGAAGTATACCTTATAGATGTTTATATAGTCATGAAGAGCATAGGTAGGCTGAACAGTCAAAGGGTATTCCCCACTTAACGGAGTCCAAATGTAGAGGCCAAGAGGTTAGGTCAGACGTAGCGATGTATGAAGTACCTAAAAGATAAAGTTAACATGCAGAGAAAGATGTGCATATTTAATAGCGTGCCAAAAGATGTCATGGAGGCTGGAAATATTACGACATATAAAATATATCCAATCAGCATATGAAAAGGAAGGGTTTATAGGAATATGAGCCAAATGGTAGCAAAAAGCATTGCATCAATTTCGGAGATATAATTAGTATGGACGAGTTGAACCCCAGGGTCTGTTTCTGTGCTGTACAACTATATGCATAATGATTCCAATATTTCGACAATACCTTATAACTTTAGACCACCTTCTTCATTGTCTTCAATGCAACTAACCTTGATGTCATATGCAGACCTGCCAAACATGACTTCTATGTTCTCCTGTAAGTCAGCGATATAAATTAAACTGACAAGTGGTAGAGCAGCGATCCCCGTGGATCACCACTAGACAGAGAACAGTAGTCTAATGAACAGTCCAGCATGACCACGCCAACACTCTCTGCCCTTAAGCAGAAAAACACCGAAACAGACAGACTCACGTACTCACATACACACAAGGACACAGACACTGTCATGTCTTGAATGCTGAGATAAATATATTTTGATTAGTAAGCAGATTGAGGTTGCATTGAGAAGATGGAAGAATTGAACTGTGAAAAAATGTCAACCAGTATCAAACAGCAAATCAGATCCGATGGGTCAAATGTTCTAATTGTTCTGCAAGTTTTTTTCTATCGTCTTAAAGTATCAGAAATGTCTTCTCAAGAGAAGAGCGGAGACTGTGTTTGTGACCAGTGGTATGCTGCAAAAATGAGTGCTGAGTTCACTGCGTTTCATCATTTGTGAAAATGATTTGAATATGAATATAACATGCATGGTTAGGAATTTTGCAAATTACATCAAATTAGTTTGTGTAGTGGACAGTAAAGATTATCCCAAAGCAACGGAATCTTTATGAGGATGACCCATTGGCCAAGAATTGGCAGGTAGAGTCTAAGTTGGATGAATGAAGTTTCGCATTCTGTAAAGACAAACCAGTTCAAAACTTAAACAGTTAATGGTACTATCCTGGCGAATCTTGCTGAACATAGAAATCTTGGAGTGCTGTTTCAGAGATAGTAGAAAGTCGAGTGGCAGGTTTACAGATTACTGAGAAGACGTTTGGCACGTTTGCCTTCAATGGTCAGTGCATTGAGTATAGGAGGTCTGATGATAAGGTGTAGGTAAACAGGATACGAGTGAGGTCATTTACCGATTAGGGAGTACAATTCAGTTTGCTCTCCTAAAGGAATTATATTGCTATACTTGAGAGGGTGCAGCAAAGAGTTACAAGGATATTACTGATACGGGATGTTTTGAGTTACAGGGAGAGGAACGAATATTTTGCAGCTTTGCGTTTTCCACGGGGTGTCAGAGGTTGAGGTGTGTCCCTACAGAAGTTTATAATAAAACCATGAGAGGTATGGGTACAGTAAATAGACAAGGACATCTTCCACCTGCGTGGAGATGTTCAAAATTAGAAGGCTTAGCTTTCATGTGATAGAGGAAAGTCTTAAAAACGACCTCAGGGACAAAGTTTTCACTTGGACGGTGTGGGAGTATGGAATGAGCTGCCAGATGAACTTGTGGAAGCTGGTAAAATTACTTTTAAAACGCACCTATACGGGTACATGTACTGGATGGACTTAGATAGATATGGGCCAATTACTGGCAAATGTGCCCGAAACGTCGATTCGCTTGCTCATTGGATGCTGCCTGACCTGTTGCGCTTTTCCAGCAACACATTTTCAGCTCTGCTCTCCAACATCTGCAGTCCTCACTTTCTCTGGCAAAGAGAAGTTGGAGTGAAGATTTTTATTTCAGTGCTACACATCTCTCTAAGAGGGATAAGGAGAAATTCTAAAATGAATTTAGTTCGAGAATTCCCTTCCGCGTTTGTTTGTGGCGCCCCTTTGTTTACATTTATTGTGCTAGTTCAACGTTTGACAGAGTATTGAGTCATGGATAATGGGATACAGATCGGCACCTGGCGCTGCGTCCAGAACCTGATTAGCCACGATCTTAGTGTCTGATGGAGAATGTTCGAAGTGTCTAATGTCCGACTCTTGCTCCTCAGTCCTCTTCACATGTTCCATTCAGCGCCTCAACCTGGAAGAGATGTTCAGTTGCAAATTCCTTGCTCCTTAGCTTGATGCACAGAATCAGAGGAGGCCATTCAAGAAAACAAAACTGTCACACACGGTTTCAGTCGGTTTAGAAAAAGTAATGGAACATCGATGCTGTGTGTGAAAGAACTCCCTCATCTCTCTTTAAAGAGCTCCCCTTCTCCAGAATATGATTCATTTGGTAGTCATGCTATAGACCCACAAGCACTATGTATTTCGGCCACATAACTCACCCAGAAATGATTCACAAAATGCCCTAGTCTCTCTGACTACAAAAATCAATAATAGAACTTCCTGGAAAGTAGCAAACACTAAATTTCCAATAACACAATGTGAGCACAGCAGAAATAAGAGCATGGCGTTTGCCCTTGCACCACGCCAAGCATGCACTCTCGTTCACTTTGCTTATGGCTGATCTGCTCTCGGTCTTTAATGCTCTTAAATATCAAATTTT
Source organism: Hemiscyllium ocellatum (assembly GCF_020745735.1). Classification (NCBI taxonomy): domain Eukaryota; kingdom Metazoa; phylum Chordata; class Chondrichthyes; order Orectolobiformes; family Hemiscylliidae; genus Hemiscyllium; species Hemiscyllium ocellatum. The sequence continues at coordinate 852,130 of NW_026867605.1, forward strand.
TCATCATACCCAACTCTCTGTCATGTCAAATTCTATCTTTCTCCTCTTTCAGTACTTTCAGTAATCTCACTCACTAACTCTTTGGTCGAGAGGGTTTCTGACATTTGTTAGTCTGTTCGATGAAAACACTCCCTGCGCTAACATCATAACCCATTGATATGAGTAAATGAGAGAGATGCAGGGTGTCAGGGAACTCCGACACCCCCTAATATCCAGAAGACATTTGAGTGAGGATGGCATTAAGGAAGCTGAACAAAATTGAGCTAAATCATAATCGGTTTTTAAAACTCCTCCCCAAACCCCCCCCCACCCCTCCGCTAGAGTGATTTAAAGCACGAAGGACAAATGTTCATGGACGTTAATAAGCATAGTCTGGGTACACCCGTGCAGGAGATTCTCAGGGTAGGTTCCTCAGCCCACAAGCATCTTTAGCTGCTTCATCAATGTCTTCCCCCGTCTTAGGGTCAGAAATGACGATGTTCACTGAAGATTACATAATGTTCAGAATGAAACTTCACTTCTTAACACCTGAAACAGTCAGCATCGACTTGCACCAAGACTTGGGCAACTTTCAAGCTAACACTGTTCATGTATACGCAACTGTATTGCAACAATACTTTTGGACACTGTACATTTCCACAGTAAAAGGAGGAACACATTTGTTTCTCAGGAATCTGATGAAGCAATTTCACCCATCGAAACTATTGGAGAAGAAAAGTGGTAGTGCATTCCGCCCGGCCAGCCTGTTGCACAGGAAGAAAGAGAGTCAAGTAATTTGGGCAAGAAAAGACCCTCTGAAAATTATTTTTGGAACAGACCGCAACCCTCAAAGTTTTCTTAGTTTGAAAGCAACTATAAAGTGCCAAATACAGGTGTGCTGTGACAGTTCAAATTATTCGGTGTTAAATTTAACACTTTTTATTTAAAAACTGTGCCGGAAATAGAACACAAAAAATTAATTTAGAATAACTTGAAGTCTTTTGGGAAACTTATCAGTGAAAGGTAAATTAAATGGTACTAAGTTACTGTTCCAAAACAGTAGCATTCCATAAACATTCCCCATCAACATGGTAAAAACGACAATTCCGACAAAGATCCACAGATACACTTCTCCAATCCAGCAGGAAAAGAAAATTAGTCATCTAGAGAAATTTGAGAGAGTATTGGCCAAGATTGATGCATTGAAACTTCCATCTCAGTTGACACTCCAACACTTTGATGCTAATGAAAAGCGAAAGCCCAGAAATTCTAATTTATGTGAGCTGGCCGTAGCAATTCAAGCTTCTTTAAAATAAATCCAAGCCCACCCAAAGCTGATTGCTCAAGTATTCCTAACTAGCCAGCTTTAAACCTCCCATTCAAACTCTCTCTTAAAAGAAACCGAGACTAAATAACCTCTAGGAGCAAGTGAGGACTGCAGATGTTGGGGAACGCCTCATCTTCCACCTAGGAACCCTCTAACCACAAGAGATTAGCTCAAATCTCTCCGGTGTCCTCATGTCCCTTCCCCCGAACTTGTCTCAGTCCCAACCCTCGAACTCAGCAGCACCTCCTTAACCTGCAATCTTCTTCATGACGTCGCTGCCCCCACCCCCACTCCGGCCGATCACCCTCACCTTTACCTCCTTCCGTCTATCGCATTTCCAACGCTCCTCCTCCAAGTCCTTCCTCCCTACCTTTTATCTTAGCATGCTTGGCACACTTCCCTAATTCCTGAAGAAGGGCTCATGCCCGAACCATCGATTCTCCTGGTCCTTGGATGCTGCCTGACCCGCTGCGCTTTTCCAGCAACACATTTTCAGACCAAGTAACCTCTACAAGCTACAGCATTTTCTCACTAATCAGCACATTGAACTGTTAAACGGGAACCAGAGATAAAAAAAACAATTAGGCTATTAGTCCTTTCTAAGCGGACAAGGAAGTAATGATTAAGTACCATAATTCACTTCCACAGGAAAAAAGACCAGGCCATCCAGTCCCTCGAGTCACTTGTACAAGGACTGAATGAAGTAACTGATGTTCCAACATGACAGAGGCTGCACAGACTGTTCCACATTGTTCCTCGTGGCTCTGGTGCTCATGGTGCACACGTGGGAATTTACCGAGGTTTTCTCGCACTGAGGAGTGAAGACACATATTTTCTTTGAAATCTCAAGGAGGCAAACTCCATATCTGAAAAGACAGACTGGCTAGCTGTTTAAGAAGGGTATTGTGGCTGCTCTTGGGGATTGTGAGCAATATAACGTTCAGTGCAGGGTCACACACTGACTACAAATTAACCATCATAAAGTTCGTTAACACAAGCATTTCTCTCGCCTCCACAGCGGCGCAAAAACTGTTAGGAATGCCCTATCCTGGAGAAAGTATGGATTTTCTCACCCAATCAATATCTCTTTTGGAAATAACAGATTGCCTTCCGATCTTCAAGTTTCAACACAATCATCACTTCTTCTCTCAGAACGCTACAGATTTTAAAAACGCAATTTCTTCACTCTATCTTCATGGTACCAACACCCCAGACATTAGTCTGATGATACTCGTTTAAACTGTGAATGTGGCAAAGTGATCATTACTTACAAAGGAGATCCTATCAGTACATGATATCCCAAATACTCTCTCATCAAAGCTGGAAATTGTAGGAAGATTGCTTTACTTATGTTCTTATTATTTTTAACGAAAGGCGACATAACATTTATTGGAAAAAATTCGTGGCTCACGCTTTCAGCAACCATGTCAAGTCGACTGCAAATTAAAATACACCACTCCCACTAGTTCCCAGTTATGCATGCCTCAAACTACAAAAATTCCACAAGTTTTCCAAATGTTATTTAACATGCCTGAAACTAAGCCGCCACGACCAAGTGAGATCACGATTCCACAAGTATCCAGTTATCACATTCTTTATGAAAGACTCTAATTTTTCCCTCACAACAGACATGAAGTAGTCTTATTTTTCTTCGCCTTCCAGTCATGTTTTCAATATTCATGTTTACAAAGCTACTTTACAGTCTGCAGGAACCAGAATTTCCAGATTGCAATGAAGTTTGAAGGATAATCAATAATTCCTTCTTGTAGTTACAATGTATAAAGGAGGTTTAGATGAGGATCTGAATGGCAAAGGTTTGCATGGATATTGGCGAAGCGCAGGTAGGTGTGAGTCGATCAGTTTGTGATTCTGATCGGTATGGACAATTTGGACAGAAATGTCTGTTTCTTTGCAGTATGAATCTATTCCCTAGACTACATAAATAGTTTGGGATGTATCTCATCTTGTGCAACAATTCGCAAACATTACATTCAAAACTTTTTTAAAGTAAACTCTCTTTATTAATTCTCATTTCCACCAGTCTCTCATTTTCACTCGGACAGTTTTTTCCATTTTATATTCAGTGAACTTTTTCATTATTCCTTTATGGAGACAGAACTAATGTATTCCCCTCAGCCGGGGACAAACATGGCGTTCCATCCCTGAACGAATACGTTGGAATGCTATGGACACTCTTGCTCGGGAAGTTTTAGAATGAAACTGTCACGTCATGGGTCACTCACAGCACAGACCTCTCTCTCGGGTGAGGTCACAACTTATGCTGAAAGAAGTCACACAAAGTTGGTCCCATCTTATTTTAGAATTAGCCTGTCTTCACAATTTGTACTTGGCACAGATACAGGTAAAGACAAAAATAAGTTTGTGATCATGATATTTGCAACTGGAAGAGTGACCAGAAGTAAATTGCAACCAGAAAGATTTGTATGATAATATATTCAGAAGCAACACTGCGGCAAAATTGAAGACGAGGGATATAGATGAGGTGGTATTAGACAAGTCTGATGATCAAGGGAATATTGTGATATAAATCAGTTCAAGTGAAAATGGGGCCACCCTGGTTATGAGCAGTTTGTTCTTCCTCAGATGTTTGTAAATAAAGGGTATGAAATTCAAGAAAGGAATGAAGATTTTTTAATAAATCAAATGCAATATTGTATATCTTGGAGAAATTTAGACGATGGAAATAGCTATCGGGTTCATCATAGTTCAAAGTATTAACAAATAGTTCAAGATAGGCTTACCAGGAATACCAACAAAAGCCAACAAGGGATAGTAGCCCGCATTAAATATTAGCAATAAGGCTTCAATCCACGCTTCTGAATATCGCCAATCCCGAGAAAGATAGTCTAGTGCCCAATAAACACCTTTGGCCATTTTTGTAAAATTCCAGTCTGTTGCTCACAGATGATATTTTCTCCTTCTCTCTGGAACTGCTGATCCTTTGTGTGCTGAGTATAACGTCGCCGCTGTCAATATGGGCTAACACATTAAGGCAACTCCATATTTATAGATGAAAGGAACGCTCTAGTGGCACAGTTAGGGTCTATGGAGACTGACTTACATCATATTTACGGAACAAACAGCTCCATGTGGAACATTGTTTGTAGAAAACTTAAGTTAACAAAAATACGCGGTCTGGGTGGACCGTTTACATCGCCTGCTCTTGGTCTTATTGTTCATCTCTTATAATTCTATCAATGTCAGACGTAAAAGAGAAAGGTGATGCTTTCTCTTCACAGACTCGATAACCGCGCTGGATTGTTTTCATGCATCTCCATGTAACTACCTTCCTAGAAGGCTAATCAAGAAGTTATTACTGCATTGAAGTCTCTTCACCAGACCAACTGTAAATCTGAAATTGTCTCTGTGGACAACTGCCTGGGATACAGGAATCAGTATTTTCTTCAGTCTTGCCCCTCACTGATCGAACAAGGCAACGGTTTAGCCTTGACACATTACACATCAATAATGTGTTGATAAATTTGCAAAGCTCTTATTGCACAGATTACAGACATTTTATTAAGGTTTTTTTTGGCCGGAGCCAGGAAGTAGTTATCACCATTTCAGATACCTTGATTGTTGGGATTATAGGGTTACAGATAGAATATAAATGTCATTGTTTAAGAAACATAAATTAAAAGTCAACGGTGGCTGTGAAGACACTAATATCACCGAGATTGCCAGAAGAATGGGCATAAAAGTGCAGAGACATATAAAAAAGACAAACAGAACATGTTTGGAAGAAGGAATGGCAAAGGACGATAGAACAGTTTGAATAGGATTGGAGGAAACATTACTTTACATATTTTCATTAATCGTTGTGTTTTGTAGGATCGATTAAAATTAAAATATCACAACAAAACATTAGATTTCTCAAAACATTCAAAGGCTAAAAAAGAAACAGTTGCGAGCTGTTCAGGGAAAATGGAGTAGTGATAAACGGCTCCGTTTCGGAATGGCAGGCAGTGACCAGTGGGGGACCGCAGGGATCAGTGCTGGGACTGCAGCATTTTACAATATATATTAATGATATAGAAGATGGTATTAATAGTAGCATTAGCAAATTTGCTGATGATACAAAGCTGGGTGGCAGGGTGAAATGCGAGGAAGATAGTAGTAGATTACAGGGTAACTGGATAGATTAGTTGAATGGACAGATGCATGGAAGATGCAGTTTATTGTGTATAAATGTATGATTATCCTTTTTTGACAAGAACAGGAAGGCAGATTACAACCTAAATGTAGTCATGTTCGGTAAAGGGGCAGTACAAAGAGATCTGAGTGTTCTTGGACACCAGTCAATGAAGGCAAGCATGCAGGTACAGCAGGTAGTGAAGAAATCCAATAGCATGCTAGCCTTCATAACAATAGGGATTGAGTATAGAAGCAAAGAGGTTCGTCTGCAGCTGCACAGGGCCCTGGTGAAATTGTACCTAGAATATTGTGTGCAGTTCTGGTCTCCAATTTTGAGGAAAGGGTTTCTGAGTATTGAGGGAGTGCAGCGGAGGTTCACGCAGTCAATTCCTCAAATGGCGGGACTATATTACGTTGAAAGATTGGAGTTACTGGGCTTGTATACCATTGAGTCTAGAATATTGAGAGGGGATCTGATTGAGACGTATACTATTATTAAAGGAATGGACACTCGGGAGGCAGGAAACAAGGTTCTGCTGATGGGTAAGTCCCGAACCAGAGGGCACAGCTTAAAAATAAGGCCATTTAGGGCTGCGATAAACATAAATTTCTTCACTCAGAGAGTGGTGGGTGTGTGGAATGCACTGCCCCAGAAGGCAGTGGAAATCCAGTCTCTGTATGCTTTTAAGAATGTGTTGAATAGAGATCTCAAGGATAGTGGAATAAAGGCTTATGGAGATAAGGCAGGAACAGGATACTGATTTAGGATGATCAGCCATGATCATAATGAATGGTGGTGCAGGCTCGAAGGGAAGAATGGCCTACTCCTGCACTATTATTTCTTGTTCATCCCGAAAATGCAATTCACATCTCAATTCTAAAACATCAAATAAACATACCCCACACTCAAGACTGTAACTTATCTTTGCATTTCAGGCTACCCCAAAGGAGATATTACGGAACTATACCTGCACCGAAGTATTCAACTTTGATCATTATTCATGTATAGAGATGCCATACATTCCAATCCTTCGCAGTACATTCAACTATATCTCCTCATAACTACCAGGAAGCCAAGTGACTTAAAAAGGGAACACCACTAACACAATAGCAAGCACAGATTTGGTACAGAATTAACAGGCTCACAACTGGTAGTATTACAGAGACCTATACTCGCAGGTATCATGAGGTAAAAGATCCCAGAGAGCTACCGCTCCAGCAGCGATCGCGATGGCTATCTCTGGAAGAAGACTCCTGACGGTAATTCCGAGAACTAGTGACATGGATATGTTCCATACCATGGGAATCAACGTTGAAAGATGACTCCCAGCAGACCTGAGCACCGAAAACCAACAACATGACCGACACAAGACCTCAACCAAATTATGAAATTAAACTCTCAAAAACGACCAGAAAGCAAAAAAAAATCAATAACACTCCAAACAACCATTACATGTCCCGTTGCAGCAGTGGACGCAAACGGAGACAGAAGGCCTGCACTGTCTCAAGTTTTAAAAAAAAATACTGAGTTCCACACCTAGGTGCAGCCATCTGTCAATCAAAATTGTGGGGGTTTCTTTCATTCTCGAGACCCTAAAGATTGCAACCTCGCTCTTAAGGGATGGGCTGGCGTTGTGTGCAAGTTGGGTGGTTGGAGTGAAGGGAGCCGCAAGAGTAGGAAATCCAAATTAAGTTTTCGGAATGAAGGCCTGCTGTTTAGCTCTAATACGATTTAACCTGTATTCAATGTAATAGTACCTAACTACTCTCCACTGCATATTTGACAATGTCACTGTTATATTGCAATTGAATTTTATTTCTAATCTCGTACTTTTATTTTTGCAGTTAAATACACACAGAAATAATTGTGCCCTGAAACACCGGGCCACCATGATTTTCATTTGAAATTCCCTGATTAAGACCAATGTCAGGGATCTGGGGCGCGTTAATCCACATGAGAATCACCCCATTACTTATCACAAACCAGAAACCTTCCAGTGCATAGACAGATACAACCTTTGTGCGTACATTGTAGGAAGGGCCATAAAACATACCGAATTTAATTTGGAATTACATGCACTTCTACCGATTATCTACTTTTCTTTACCTTTACATCTCCTCATGTTTTTTTTTATCTCATCTATCTCTCTTTTTCTCTCTCTATTTAATCTCGTTTATTAATCACGAAATAGTTTTCAGTGCAACATCTCTGAAACGTCCCTCTTTGATTGTATATCTATTGCTCATTTTTTTTTGCATCTGTGGCAATAATGATCGAGTAATGCAACTATAAATGCATAAGTGAGGATCCCTCCACAGTTCATAGGAAGGGGAGCCGAGCAAGGAGGACAGTGAAGCAGTAATCGTAGAGTTTCAGGGAATAATTCGGAGAAATGCCTGAAATACATTCCAACAAAGAAGGAACACAATCAGGAGAGGACAAGGCAACCGCAATTGATACACAAAGTCAAGGAAATGATAAAATGAAAAGAAAGACATACAATTATGTTAATATTATTAAGAATTCAGAGGATTCAGAAACTTTAAAGAATAAATAGACAAGTAAAAATGGAATAGGGAGGAAAGGTTTAAACATGATAATTAGATTGTGATTTGTATAACGGAGATGATAGGATGTTTTTGCATACATAGCAAGTCACATTGCTAGGCAAAATCGACCATTGGATCGCTGGAAAGTGAGGTTGGATATGAGTTATGAACAGCAAAGAAATAGATGAGGAAATGAATGATACTTTGCACCAGTATTCATGGTGGAAGACACCAACAGTCTATTCGGCCGTCGAGGGAATGAGTGAGCAGATGTGATGGTAATGCTATTCTGTTCCAATTACGTAATATCCTTATCGGCATAACACTCTACAACTGGAAAAGGTTGAGAAGTAAATTGAGTGCTTGCTTCAAGATGTATTATTGAAGTGAGATAAAGTGACAAGAGTTCACTGACAGTCACAGTGCCAAAGCCAGATGATACCAAAGATTATGGGTGGGCTATCGCAAAGTCAAAGCCGTCACAAAGATTGATGCATATCAAATTCTGCAGTTGGAGGACTGTGTCGAAAAAGTAGGACAAATAGCTTACATTTCTAAGTTGGACTTGCTCAGAATCTACTTGCAAGTACCTTTTCCCAAGAAAGTAAATGCGATTTCAACGTTTCTAACCCAAAATGCACTATATCAGTTCAAAGTCATGCCATTTTGTATGAAAAAACGTTCCAGCCAATTTTCACAGACTAACCAATAAGGTCATTGCGGGATTATCAAATGTGTGGTGTGCTTTAATGAAGTGGTGACTTATAGTCACTCATTGAATGAACAGTGACTGCACTTATCAGGCCTGTTCGATCGACTTTGGCAGGCAGGCTTGGTAGTAAACCGAGCTCAAAGTGAATTTACCAAAGCCCAATTCACCTTCTTGAGCCACTTTCCTGGTCATGGATAAATGGCCACAAGGAATGCAAAAACGAAAGCAACTGGAGAATTTCCCAAACCGTCAACAAAACGAGTGGTTCCTGGGATTGAGTGGATTTTACTAAAACGTTTGTGCAGAACTTTAACAGTATAGCTGCTCCATTCGCCAAATTTTTAAGGGCAAGACGCTTCAGTGGACAGCGTACTGTACAAAGATAATTGACAACCTAAAACTTGCATTAACCACTGCCGCATTATTAACGATACCAGAATACACAAAGTTTAAAATCACCAAGTTATAGTCCAACAGGTTTAATTGCAAGCACACTCCCTTTCGAAGTGCTGCTTCTTCATCAGGTGGTTGTGTAGTAAACAATTGTAAGACACAGAATTTATAGCAAAAGTTTACAGTGCGATGTAACTGAAATTATACATTGAAAAATACCTTGATTGATTGTCAATTCTCTCATCTGTTGAATGACCATGGTAGTTTCATTTCTTCCATATGTAAATCACAAAACGTTTTTTTTTATAGTTACATTCACAGGTTAACATTAACAATTGGTGTCATCCTAGATAATGTACTGAAGGTGTTATCCCCCTGTATGCTGGTGCCTGTGCTGTCATGTTAAGACTGATACAAATCTAAGAAATGAGGTAACAGAGTCTTACAAGGATTCATGCAGTTTTGGGGCAAGGTATAATGTAATTCTGCGAGTACAAATTCATCCAGCAAACGAAAAATTTTATGTGCACATGAGAGCAATAGAGAGAGAGTGAGATAGAGAGAGAGAGAAAGAGAGAGAGTATGTGAGTATGTGTGTGTGCTTCTGAGGTGGGTTGTTGTGAGCGTCTGTGAGAGAGCGTGTATCTGTGTGTATGAGTGTAAAGTGGAATACGTCTGTGAGGGTGCGCATGTGTGAGTGTGGTAGTGTGTGTCTGTACGAGTGTGTGTCTGGAGTGGGGGTTTGTAAGTGTATGTGGGAGCCACTGTATATATGTGAGTGTAAGAGGTTCTAATTCTGTGAGGAAGTGCTTTTGGGAGTGCAGGGGTGTGTGTGTCTATTGGAGTGTGTGTCTGTCTGTCTGTGTGCGTGTCTGTGTATATGAGTGTCCATGTGTGAGTCTATAAGAGTGCCTGTGCATGTGTGTGTATTTGTCTGTGTGTGTGTGTCTGTGTGTGTGTGTGTAGAAGTGTTTGTGTATGAAATCAACTAGGAGAAAGTGTGGACTGCAGATGCTGGAGATCAGTGCTGAAAAATGAGTGGCTGGAAAAGCGCAGCAGGTCAGGCAGCATCCAAGGAGCAGGAGAATCAACATTTCGGGCATAAGCCCTTCTACAGGAATGAGGAATGTCTGTGTGTGTGTATCGTGCAATGGCCGTCACTTGCAGTGTGACATGAACCCAAGGTCCCGGTTAAGGCCCTCCCCAATCTTTGCTATCAGACTCTGCACGGCCACATTTAATTGCTGACACGCCACTCCATCAGCACCCGAAGCCTGGAGGAAAAACGCCTCATCTTTCTCCTCGAAAACCTTCAACTCCAGTGCATCAATGTGGACTTCACCAGTTTCCTCATTTACCCTCCCGCACCTTACGATAGTTCCAATCTTCTAGCTCAGAACAATCCTCATTACCTATCCTACCTACCAATCTTCCTTCCCACCTATCCGGTCCACCCTCTGCTCCGAGCTATCACCTTCATCCCCTCCTCCATCCACATGTTCCACTCTTAGCTACCTTCGCTCCAGCCCCACCCCTCCCATTTGTCTCTCTGTCCCAGAGGCTCCCAGCCTCATTCCTGATGATGGTTTCTACCAGACAGGTCGATTTTCCTGCTCCTCGGCTTCTGCTTGACTTGCTGTGTGTTTCCATCACCACTCTATTCTTGACTCTGATCTCCAGCATTTGCAGTACTCACTTTCGCCTCTTCGCTGATGCATTCTTATATGACAATATCAGTCACTGCACCATCTTTGTAGAGTCAATGTCCTTCCCATTGAGCACAACCTCCAACACGCTGTACCGTGCTATTACTGTGCTAAATTGCACAGAACTTGGCCAGATCTAATAACTGAAAACTGGGAATCTAAGAGGCACAATGACCTACAACAGCACCAGAACTATATTCCTCGAAAATCTGCAACCTTATTTCCTGGTACATTTCCAGTCAACCACTCTCGTCAAGTCATGGGTTCAACGTGTTTCAATGGAAGATGGAGGAGGGCAAGTGCGAAGTAGCACCAACCATATCGACAAATGAGGCGCCAAACTGTTCAAACGACCAGACACAACAACTTCAATTTCAAACAGGATGCAGTAGATGTAGCTGAGTGACTCAGCAACTAACAGACTAAATCTAAGCTGGGCAGTTTGGTTGCATCCATTCATGAATGATAATGAACAATAAAGAACTCAGTGGTGGTGGAGACGACATAAAAATCTCAACTTTTAAGATGAAAACGTCCAATACATCAGTGCAAAAGATAAGACTAAAGCATTAGGTTAATCATCAGTGAGAGTTGCTGAATGAATCATCCAACAACACCTCCATTAGTGGTCCCAGGCACTGAAGAGAGCAGCCTTCAGCTAATTCTATTCAGTGCATGTGATACTAATATGGTTGGATAAACTGTGAAAGGCTTTGGTCCCAGATCGTATTCCGTTAAGAGTACCGAAGTCCTGTGCTCTGAAATTTCCACTCCTTGAACGAAGGTCTTCAAGTACAGCTGCACCAGTGGCATGTGCTCAACAATGTTGGAAATTGCCTAGGTATGTCTGGTGCGCACAAAAACACACACGTTCACATACACACCACACCCTTCCACACACATGCACATATACACATACATACAGGCACGCACACACGCACGGACACAACAAACAACCTACACAGAATCATACACACACGCCACCTCACACACAGACACACACATTGACACACACAGACTCCAACATGTACACGCACGCACACTCCCAAGGCACTCACACACCTGCTCACACAGACAAAGACATTCAAGCCACCCCAACGCCTACAGACACATACACATTGAGGCAGAAACACAAAGAAAGGTACACAGAGAAACATAAAAAACATGCGTACTGAACAGTTAATTCCCCTCTGTTCAACGTTGATCATAATATGGCGGTGCCAGTGTTGGACTGTGGTGGACAAAGTTAAACATCACTTAATGAACGTTAGATTGAATTAGATAATTAGAAAACAGTGAAGTGAACCAGGGAAACAAACTGGAAAAAGATAGTATATTACAACGGAACAAAATCAAAATAAAGCAAAAAGAAAGAAGTGAACATTTTGCAAATTTTGTGTATTTTGAAACAGTGGAATTTCAAAGTTTACTCAACTGCATATTTAATTTCAGGTTTGGGGAATGGAACAGTGTCAACTGCTTGTGTCATGTACAGTTTGAAAATTTTGCTCAGCCTCCCTGAGCATGAAGACATTTTTAACGATTACTGACAGTCGGGGAAAGTTGAGTATACTGATACAGAGAGAGAAACGAAGAGAGTGAATGAGAATGTTGACTTGTCTGAAGGTTCATTGAAATTGAAATTGCAACTCGAAGCAGGCCATAAACTGTCACCGCAAAGTATCATCATCAGAAAAAAATTTCTTATCTTTCTGCCGCAAACTTACTCAGTGCACTTTCATCATTTTATGATTATACAGTTCAGTTTTCATTTCATCCATTTTGTTAAAATGCAAGTCGCCAATTCGTGCTAGCTCTATATTACACACTGGCAACAATCGCCCGAGGACAAAAGATGGCGCCAAAAGTGCAGTGACTTCAAGGTTGTTTGGAACTGGGTGAAGAATGACGGGGTTTGGAGTATAGATGGTGGTGCAGAAATAGTTGATCATTTCTCGGCACAGGACTGATGAACTTTCTTTAATTTAGATCTTCTTTCCTTATTCTTAAAACTGTTCGGAATAACGGTGGATAGTGATAACAACATAAAAGCGTTTCATTGCTTTTTACACTGTTTCCGTTTTTCTCATTGCATGAGAACTGTCAATTGATTAATTAATTCATTCATAATGTTATATATGTATTTAAATATTTGATCTGTTGGTGACCATTCCATATTAATTTTCTCTAGTTTGAACTTCGTCACAAAAAGATTGTTCTGCACCTAGTCTGTCAAATCATCTGAATAAGGACGTCGTCCTTTCAATCAAAGTTAAAGTCAAACTGTTAATTATTAAGTATGCTCATATTTAATTGTGTTAATCATCGACATTCAAGGATATAAACTTTGAAACTAGTCAACTAATCGTGTCTGAGATTAAGAATTGTTTTGATCAGTCAGACATTTGCAACTATCTGGAATTCTGCAACACAGAATTCGGTGGAATTCGTTCTTATTCTGTTCCCTGAAATGTGATATAGATTTCGGCGTGACAATGTGCCTCAGGGTTATGAACGTTTTGTTGATAAACGGTGTGGAACGGTTTAATAGGTTGTATACTGTTAAATGGTACGGCAGATCAGAGGGTCCGATTTCCTATATTCCCACTTTTCCACGTTTCAAGACAGAGAAATGTCTTCTTTCTGGCATTGTCCATGAAAAGCAGGCTTACGACTGCACGTATTCCCCACGTGTGATGATGCTATCACTTAGCTCGTTTATGTTGTCCTTTTTTCGTGAGGTCATAAAAGTGCAGGTTCCAAAAAGTCTAGTTGGATTTTTTTTTTGGATAATACTATTATAGCTGACACATACCGTCTCAGGCAACAGGCTTTCATGTTTGAAAAGAAAACACACTTGTACAATGAAAGGGGAATGACCAGGCCGCCCAGCTCTATAGTAATGGTTACTATCCAAGCAATTCCAATATTTAAGTTCGAATTCAAAAGGAAAATTGGCCAGATTGCCACATTACGATAACTATCAATTACATAAAGTCACTTCACGTCGTCGATTACCGTGTACAGAAGGAAGGTGAAAGTGGGTATTGCAGATGCTGGAGGTTAGAGTCAAGATTAGAATTGTGCTGGAACAGCAGAGCAGGTCAACAGCAGCCGAGGAGCAGGAAAATCGAAGTTTTAGGCAATGACCTGAGTCCTCATGAAGGGCTTTTGCCCGAACGTCGATTTTCCTGCTCCTTACGTAGAGAAGGAAGCCTACTATATTCCTCCACATAAAATGTGATGGTAATTGTTCCTGCCATGTGATATCATTAGCTACACCTAGATACTGTTGCCAAACGCTTGAGCGCATGAATGAAGAATGATACAGAAGAAACTTGGAATGCTTCATATTTCTGAACAAATGCGTGATCGAACACAAACTCAAATTAAAGGCAAAGCCGGCTTTGAACGCTAAATGCTGACTTGTTGTTTCGTGATCTCGGAAAAAAAATCCAGAAATAGTGACGGCAGGTGTGACAGCAGCGAAAAGTCTGTAATAATAATGTCCAGTATGAGAATGAAGGAGTGCCAGAAGACGCAAAACGTGAAATATTTATGACCAAGTTTTCAATGTAACTGACTGTGTCCAGGTCAAGACCGGAAGCAGCAAGAATCTGAAGAGAACAAAAATATAGCCAAAGAAGAAGTAATGAAGAAAACAATTAAGTTAAATTCATAGAATTGTTTATTTGTTATACTGTCTGAGCGTTGAGTTTTATTCTTGGAATGATGTCCTTTCTTCCAACGATGCAGGTTCTTCTTCCCTTACCTAATGAGATCAACCCTAAAAAAGATGTAACCTAGATTCTCCCTGTTCAATATCTAATCACCTGAATAATGCAGCCGAGTAGAATTAATTGTACATATTCATTGCAACATTGTGGACATCCTGTACTGTCCCACGTTAGAAGTTCGATTTTACACAGTACTTATCCAGCAATAATTGGCGGACCAGGTCTCGTATGTGTAGAATGTATTCGATTGGGAATGCGTCAGGTATCTTCGCTTGTACTCGCTGCAAACAATAAATGCAATGCGCAAGTTTTGCAAATTATCTTTCTATTGGTGTTTCTAAGCAGTCTCCTTTCTATGTCACCGGTGTTAGTGTTACATTTTGAACTCTGTTTGTCTGACAAATTACATGCTGCTCTTTTCCATTTGAGGCTTGTTGTTTTCATTTTCTACACTCATTTGTTCGGCGTTGATGTTCTTTTTTTCTCCACTGGCCTTGTATTATGAACTTTGCTCATGTCGTTTTAAATTTGGATTTAATTATTACGTGTCAGTGTTGCATCACCCGCTCAGATTTAGTATTCCTGAGTCCTGAGTTGAATGTCTATTTAAGCGGTGATGTAAAATAAATTTTGGCGTGCTCGGCACAAATCTAAACATAATTTGGAGGTTTTCTCAAGACCTAAACAGTACTTTTGTCATGATAATTTAAAACTAAATTTTGTGGGAGAAAATAACTGAAACATGAGAGTGATGATGCAAGTAATATCATTTTAAAACTATTACTTTGATTCTACCAAAATGTATTCTTCCGGACTTCCTTGGCAATTAATCTCTTTCACATGTTTCTGCGAACATTTTAAACATTCGTGCATCTCTTGCCTCTCGATGTTGCTCTAATGCTCTGAAAGTTCAGAATAAATAAACGATAACAAATGTACGACACAATCGTTTTGTTGAAGTTGATAAACTTTCAAAGTCGCGGCACTATCATTGAGCGGGACATTTGGCTCATTACCAAGGGGTCTAAAAATCCCAGTTTTCCATCTGACAGTGTGTGGGGATTGAAGACTGACTGGATATAAAAGTTTCTGACTTTGGTCATAATGCCTGTCTGTTATTGGATGTCTCCTTATCTGTACATCTGTTCCTGTCTATTCTCTGTATCTCTCTATGTCTCTGTTTCTCTGCTAATAAAAGTCCTTTTTCAACTCTGTATTGTAGATTATTCTGTCCGGCCTTGGACTTGCCTGTCTTCCCGTTTATCTGTATCTTACTGTAAACTTCTACCCTTTACTAATTTTGCCACATTACCGGTCTCTCTCTTCCTGCATGTGTTTGTCATTGCACGACACATTCTTCCTCCTGTCGATTTCTCTGGATTTCTCTCTCTCTATCTCCTTCGACACTCTTTCGATAACCAGTTTGATGTTACAGGTAGCGATGTGCAAAATCTGTTGAGTTGTTGCAATTGTGGACAAGTGGAAATAAAGTATCAATAGTATTTATTAATTTCCTCAGTTCGTCTTGTTCTTATTGCTATCAGGTCAATGTTGGAAGCAATTGTTTGATGAATAATTTGCATCCTTACATCTTTCCAGAAGTAGTACTTGAATACTTCTGTTCCAAGATGCGCTGTGCTCCTACTCAGGCTGCTACAGCTCAATTACAACAATGACATTTTTTCGTCAGTGTGCACGTTTTCTGGGTGCAGTGATTTTGCAAGGAATCTGCAAGCTGTTAATCTAGCTCATTAATGCTCGAACACTTTACACTCAATCAACACTAAAATGATTGAACGAGTCACCAGCAGTGCCATTAGCAGCACATGCTTCTGCAATAACCTTATTACTGATACTCAGTTTGTGGTCAACGAGCGCAATGAAATGCTTCCTTCATGATAACCTTATTTTCAAATATGAACTAAGGATCTGAATGCCAGATTTGAGATGAGAGCCACTGCCCTTTTCATCAAGAACGGATTTGACGAGGTTTTGGCATCACGGAGCCATAAAAAACCTGCAGTTAATGTGAAGCTACTGTCAACTTTCTGCCAACTGGTGTCATAACTGGCACAAAGGGAGATGGGTGTGGTTATTTGTGGTTACTCCTCTGAGTTGCAAAAGATCTCTCCAAGAGCTTTTCAATAGAATGCCACATTTAGTATCATATCCAAATCATCACTGATCTTCCTTCCATCAAAAGGTAACAAGTAGACATATTCTTCCAAGATAACATAATGCGTAACCCATCCTCACTCAACAAATACCGTAGCAGTGCATCTGCAAATGCAGAGCGACCTGTGCCATATCTGTTGTTTGGCTGAAAAGTGGCAATTCATATTTATCTCACACAAAATTCAAGCAACTATGATCTCCAATATTACAGAATCTTAGCATATACCCTCAACATTAAGTGTTCGTGTCTGTCTATCTTTATTCCCTGTTTGTCGCTTCTTGCTTGTTTTTGTTTGAAAATAAACAAAATTGGATCTCATGTTTTCGATTAGATGTCGATCTATTTGTCCATATGGTAAACCTGACACATTCGGGCATTTACATCAAAATCCCAGACTGAAGCAGGGCATCAATTCGTATGAATGCTTGGGGAGCAGCAGCGTAAATCTGAATGTTACACCTTAAGACCGTCTAAGGGACAGAAAATACCTGGGTTGTTAATTTCACTCACAATATAAAAATCATTTAACAACTCTGGTGTCATGAAATGCTTAGGATGCAGGAGCTTGTATTCATCACCACTTATGGCCTGATTATTTTGTTATGAACAGGAGGAGGTCCTGCTATAATGATTGCAACTGGGGGAGGTGTTGTGTGAATAAAGAAACAGCAACAAACAGGAAGAAAGACTGGTCAATACCAAAAGCCTGACACGGATTGAGATTTCAAAATACTCAGCGGCCCTCAGAAATTGATTGACACGTGGACAGAGAGAAAGACAGACAGACAGGCAGATTCACACACACACACACACACACACACATATACATACACACACACGCACACACACACACACACACACACGTCGCGTCACGCATTAAGAAATATTCTTTCGTTACTTCCATCTCTCTGATTTTCGAAAGTGTAGCCAGGCTCATTCTGAAGCAGTTCAGTACGTCAAGGCACAGCATGTTACACACATACTGTAATTCATCTATTAATCAATCAAAAATGTGCCTGTCCATTCAAAAAGCTATCCCATTTTCTTTTCTTTTGCAACAAAAATGTTTCTACCGTGATTCATGGAAGCACAGAATTATTCCCGTGCTGAAATCTCGCTGTAATTTGTTGATATCAAGCACTCTTATTAGAAACATAGCATGGTGATTGATTCAGATTAAATATCACTATTCATAGTTCAGAAAAAAAAGAGAAGTTACAGAACTAGTTCAAGTAGAGAACAAAGTGCACACTCTCCCCAACACACTCGCATATTGATACACTGAAACATTCTTTCACTCGCATATACAAGCATTCTTTCTTTCTATCTATCTCTCTCACACACACAAACACAAATACTCAAACACACGGAGATTCACACAAACACAGGCACACTTGCGTGTGCACACATACGCACATGCACCAACACGCACACATGCATGCACAGACCAGGCAATTGTACAATATTCTATGAAGTTAAATTGGCTGCTCACTAACGGGTATGTTTAGGTTAAATAGTATTACAATCGGAAAAATGTTAAGCTTCTCTTTCTGTTCACTTTGTTATGATTAGAGTCAGTCTTTACTGATAGATAGATTCCTTCAGATAAACTCAGAAAAAGAATTGTGAAGAGATTGTAATGTGGATACTTGAAAAGACAAAGACCTTGTTCCTGTGTTGTAATTTCCTTTGTTCCTTATTCTTTGTACATAGTTTAATCTGTGTTTTGATCTGCAAGTCAGAAATTGCGATTTAGAGGGCAAATGTTAATCATTTGAGATCAGTATTGCTCTGATATTTGTTTTATAAATGAAAAAAAACAGAGACATTGGCCACTTGGGTGTTCTGTGCCAATTGAGTGCAACATAATTTCACTATAATGATGTCTGGGGAGCAAATGCTAAATATTACGTGGGTTAATGACCGAAAGCCACGGATTATATACTTATCGAATTCAGACATCATTTTGCTACTGTCTACGTCCTGCTGGTTCTCTTTGAAAAGTAACGGAAATAGATCTAAAGGACAACGATCATCGTTGAATGTGCATGGCAGGCTCTCGCTCGTTATTCGCCAGTAAATAATAGACATTCCAACTCCCCAAACTTGTCTGCTTTCTACAGTTTAGACAAGTAGACAATTCCACACTTAGCAGTGTAACGGAACACTCTTAACTTTCTTGAATGCTTTCAACTCCAACAACACACGAACAGCACACAAAATCGAGGTCAAAGTGATTGGTTAGATGAACAGCCCGTCTAAAATCTTCAACTTTGTGTACTTTCTCTACTTTCAAACACACTGTCTTAGCAACGTGTTCCTTCTGGAGAACCCATAGCTTTAACACGCCAAGTCATCTTTGTCAACAAGAAACATTTTGGTATTTCCTAGAAACAGTGTCGATATTTAAATAGATGAAACTGCTTTAAGACCGTAAGACCAGAAGTTATAGGAGCAGCAATTACCCCATTCAGCCAAACCAGTCTGCTCCACCATTCTAACATGGCTGACATGTATCTAACTCCAAATCTCTCGTTTTCTCTCCGTATCCTTTGACCCGCTGGTCAATAGCACCAGAAAATAGTAATTTCATTCTTAAATATACTCCATGGCTTAGCTTGCACAGCTTTCTGCTGCAAAGAATTCCATCAGTTCACCGTTCTCTGGCTGAAGCGGTTGCTCCTTATTTACATTCTAAAAGGTCCTCCCTTTTCTCCATGGCTGTGCTCTCGGATGTGAGCCTCTCCTGCAAATGGAAACATCTTCCCAATATCCTTCCTGTCCAGGCCATTCAGTATTCTGTAAAGTTGAACTGGATACCCAATCCTGCTAAACTCCATCCAGTATATACCCAGAGTCCTCAAATGTTCCTCATATGTGAAGAATTTCTCTGCTAGTAGTTTTCTCGTTAACCTCCTCTAAACATGCTCCAGGGCAATTGCATCCTTTCTGAGATAACAGACCCAAATGTGAGCACAATACCCCAGATGTTGTCTGACAGGTTCTTGTCAAGCTGAATGTTTTATTGCCACAGAGAATAAACATTGATCTGCAGATGGATTTAACAGTTAATCAGAGAAAAGCTGTGCATTGGAACAGGCAGTTATTGCAAATGTAACGAGGAACAAAGAGCTTTCTTCTGAGTCGGAAGCAAGGTACAATGTCAAGGATGCCAAGATTCTAAATCATATTTCGGATGGAATAACATGAAAGAATCAGCAATATCTAACTTCGTCGACCTGAAACTTTGAATTTGCAATGCTGCGGCTTATCTGAATAATACATGGCGAAAATCGTCCTCGTTGTCTCTCGTAAGATGAAAAATTAAAAAAAAATACTCTACCTCAAAAATTCTAAATTCGGGTACCTTTCCAAGTGAGGGAACACATTTGGATGAACATTTGGGTAAGGTTAGCATGAAAGTCATACTCAGCAAAATAATTGTTACCTTTGTAATAGCATTAAATGCTGAGGCCTAGAAAATGTATCTTACTTTCAAAGAAAGGTAATGCATGTGACTACATGTGTTGAAATGTGGTGCAACACTGCTGGAACAATGTGACCAATGCTATCGTCTGTGATCTGTTAAGAATATAATGCCATTTGATTGATGTCCTTGCTCTAGATGGTTTATCCAGGGCTTATGTTTGTATATTCCTATCATGAATTGCTTTCTGGCAAATTAGGGCTGATTTGCATTGTCATTACCGAACCCTAATGAAGAGACGGTAGTAATTTATGGTGTTTAGTTGTGAGACCATCAATAATTTTGCCCTCATTCTGCTCAAATCGAGCCATTGAGCATAATTGTTCATAGATTGCTCCAACGTTCACCATAAGTTTCATACAAAGGATAACAGATCTTAATTTTCCTTCTGAGCTTTTCTGAGATCACATTGCTTTATTTCTCGTGCACTAAATGATTTAGTTTTATTTTCTACAGCTCATTTAGATTTTAATTGCAGGGGCATAATTCTGGCACTGACATGGTTTCCAATTGCAAGGGGAGTGTATTGCTGCCTGTGTAGTTTCTGGCTGCTCAGCTGTTTGTATTTAAATCATTGGCCAGTCATATGTATCGAATGGCGTACAGTATGGAAGTGGTCCATTAGGCCCAACTAGTTCACACCGACACACCGAAGAGTAATCCACCTAGACCCATTTCCGTCTGCCTGATCCACCTAACACTATAGGGAATTTAGAACGGACAATTCATCTGACCTGCATCTCTTTGCACTGTGGGAGGAAGCAGAAGCACCAAGAGGAAATCGATGCAGAACCGGGGAGAATGTGCAAACTCCACACAGACAGTCACCCGAGACTGGAATTGAAAAGGGGTCCCTGGCGCTATGAGACAGAAGTGCTCACCATTGAGCCACTGTGCCGCTCCGAAGACTTTCCTTGTTTTTATTTTTGTTTCACAGAGTAATCGTCAATAAATAGATTCTGAAACGTCTGGTTTAACTACTTGAGGAAGCATTTCCGTTTTAAAACAAGCACTTTTACAATTCATTCCGCTCAGCTTTTCTCTGGCTTGTTTTATGCAAGCAGCCAATTTTTGGTTTAAGCTCCTGGTCCAATAAATGGCTACATGAAAGTAAATGCTACATGTGGATTCTCTGTGACATCTCTCTCTCTCCTGTAAAAAACATGCTTCTGATTTTATATGTTTGCCAAGGTCGGGGTGGGGGGTGGGGTGCGGGTGGGGGCGCTGCTCATGGGGACTGTTATAAGGATTTGGAACAAAATAATTATGTTAATTGGGTTCTTGACGTCGCTTGGGTTCTTAAATAGTTAAGATATCGTATATTCTGTTCCCTTTTCTTTGTTTTTCATTCGGCAATTGTTATGGAAAAATGTGAGGATTCGAAAGGATTCCAACTGTTTTCGTTAGGGTTATCTTACTATTGACATATAATATCCAATATTGTTAATTCCTGTAATCTCTTTACTTCTGCCACTATGGTGTTTCCGACATTAAACGTAATCTTATTCTAGTGTATCATACTTAGATATTTACTATTACATTTGCCACAAAGTTTTTAAATTTAGGCTCACCCTCCTAGCTACTGATTAGATATTTGTTGTCTCATTTTGACAAAATGGTCTCCATCAACCTGACTGTGCTGAGCCTGCTAACTGCTGATTAGATATTTGTTATTAAGTCCTGTCACGAATATTTTTAGCAGCCGGGACTGATTTCACGGATTATTGTTATCTCATCTTGTCTTAATGATCTTGTAGCCCAATCCTGACTTCGCCAATTTGTGTAGACGCATTCTACAATCACTTTGATGCTTCCTTTTAATTAGTGTAACATTTCACAAACTCCTTTTAATAGTTCACGAATGGTTTTTATGTTTTAACCCTTATCATGCTTTTAGACTTTCTATTTTCCTTAAAATCTTGTAAATAAATACTGTTCTATTTAATTCTGCTTGTCTGGGCCACCTTCATTACTACTGGAAGATTTATTTTACAAATTCTTCAAACAACAAGCAAATTGAGGGTCCGTCCTACTTTACTGAAATGTTGTGAGAGGGCCTGGCCTGTTTCATAACACTATTGAGCTTTGAGGGAGACTGGAGTTGAATGTTCAAGATGATGTTGTGGTGCCGATCAGTATGACAGCTTTGCCTTGCCAGGAGTTAAAATTTTGAGCATTGTTGCACATGCATTGCGTAAGCGTATTGATTGGGTCGAAGACTTTGAGAAGCTGGAGATAAGTGATTTACTTATTACACAATCAGCTGGCTGCTGACGACCGAACTTAAAGATGAGGAACATTGTCAGAAGATATTACAGGACTTAAGTCAGTTGAAGGCGTGAGCAGAAAAATGGCAGATGTACTTTAATCCGAACAAACGTGAGTTTTGATTATGGAATGTCATGTGCAGATGGAAATTATAAAGTGAATGGAAGAACCCTAAGGAATATTGATACGCAAAGGGATCTGGGTGTGCAAGTTCGCAAATTACTGAAGATAACAGCACATGTAGATAAGGTAGTAAATAAGGTCTACGGCATGCTCGACTTCATTTGAAGGGGTAATGAATACAAGGAACGGCAAGTTATGCTGCAGCTTTGCAGTGCTTCAGTCATGCAATACTGGGAATATTCTTGTGATCACCACAAGCAGGATGTGGATTTTTCTGAGAGGTTACATAAAACATTGGCCACGATGTTGTGTGGTCTGGCGAATTTTAGTTATGAATAAAGGTGGGAAAGACAGGAATATTTGCACTGTAGTGCGGGACGTTATGGGGCTAACCGATCGAAGTTAATAATATAGTTTGAGTGGAAAGTCTGAGGGTTTTACCGAGGGTAGAGATGTCAATTACTAGGAGACACTGGTTCAAGGTTAGGGTTGGGTGGGTAGGATAAGTTAAAAGAAATGTGCGATTTACCATTTTCCACACATAGGGTTTTGCGAACATTCAATGCACTGCAAGTGGTGGTGGCGGAAGCAGACACAATGCCAGCATATAAGAAGCAACCAGACAAATGCGTGAATAGGAAGGCAATAGATGGGTATGAATGTTGTAAATGAAGACATGATTTAGAGATGCCGGTGTTGGACTGGAGTGTATAAAGTTAAAAATCACACAACACCAGTATATAGTCCAACAGGTTGAATTAGAAGCACACTAGCACTCAGAGCATCGCGGCTTCATCAGGTGATAGACAGCTTTTTGTGGATGGACACAATGTAGCAGCGCAGCCTTGCTGGGCTGAAGCGCCTCTTCATATGCTGTATTGTTGTTTGTTCTTTCTATTTTTTTCAAACCTACTTACTTATTCAGTAGGGCCATGACTGATCAGACCTTCCTCACGTCGACGTTTCTGCGTCTTCCCTTTCAACTATTTATTGACTTAGTGATCAAAACCTTCACGATCGATGCATGCCATCCCTAAACATACAGAAAGTTGTTGACGCACAACTGTCTATGATAAGGAATTCAAAACTCTTAGATGCAACAGAATACATTGGAACTAAAAAGAAGACCTTAAGAATGGAAGAACTACAATCTGGCTCTTTAATAATATTACAGCTGATCCTGTCATGGCCTCAGCTCCATTTACCAGTGTATTGCATACCACATCGAAAGGACCGGACACAGTTGATTACACGAGTGGCAGTACACGGAAATCGCTTTTGGATGTGCAAGTTTACTTTGGGGAAAGAATGGAAGTGTGAGAGGGAGGTTTGAGCTCAGGTATTGTAATTCTTGTGGAGAACGAGAAAGTACTGGAAATTGCGAGTGGATTAGTGGGGGACATGAACCTCACAAGGGCGGCTCAGTGGGCATGGTCTCTCTGGAATTCACATCTGGCTGCCGTGGGGAATTTATCACTGAACGTGGGGCATGTTTGTTAGTGGCAGAAATGGTTGCGAATGACGAAATGTGTCCGGAAGTTGGTGTAATGCAATGCGAGGGCTGGGGAAATTCTGTCCTTCTGGTGATTGGAGGGGTGGTGTTCAAGGAGCAGACGTGTGGGATGCGGAGGAGATTTTTTTTGGTTGACATCGTTGACCACATGGGAAATTAAATTGTGGTTTTCTGAAGAAGGTATTTTCGACAGTGGAATTGTCCACCTGGGAGCAGATACAGTGGAGGTTGACGAATTGGGTATAAGGGACAACATTTCTTAAAGGACGCAGTATAGGAAGAATTTTACTCAAGCATTTTTTGGTGTTGGTGGTTTTGAAGGAAATGTTCATGCTCAGTTGGTGGCAGGAAATGGTGATTGAGAGGTCCGGGAAATGGAGGGATGTGTTTGAGATTGTCCGGGTCAATTTGAGATCGGACTGGAATGTGTTCGTAAAGTTGATAAAATATTCAACCTTCGAGTGTGTGCTGGAGGTGCTGCAGATGCAGTCATCGATGTAGCAGAGAAAAAAGAGGGAATGGCTCCAGTATAGATTTTGAACATTGGCTGTTCCATGCACCTGACGAAGAGTAGGCATAGTTCGGGGCCATGTGTGTTGCCTATATTTGCATATTTGACGTAGATGATGTGGAAGGATTCGAAAGATCCCTCCCTGCCTTCTGGAAAAACACTATCACTTAAATCCATGTCCTACGCCTGCCCTGTATGTGCTCTGAGGAGAACCAATTCAACTGCAAAACATTCCAGATGGCCTCTTTCCTCAAAGGCCGCAATTTGCCATCCCACATGTTCGACTATACCTCCCATAAAATCGCCTTCAATTCCTGCATGACTGCCTTGAACCCCATCCCTCCAATCATAACAAGGACAGAACCCCCTTGTCCTCACCTTCCACCTCACCACGTTCTGGATAATTTGATTATCCTCTGCCATTTCTACCACCTACAAACAGACGCTAAGAACGGGATATTTTTCTCTCCCCGCTCCCATCTGCACTCTGGAGAGACAATTATGTCAGAAACGCCCATACATGATCCACATCCCCACCAACCCACCCGCTACACACAGCACCTTCACTGGCACATCAGGAAGTGCAATACCTGCGGCCACGCCTCACTCCAAACTTCTATCCGATGGCCCAAAGGATCCTTCAACATCCAACAGAGGTTTACCTGTACTTCCACACACGACATCTAATGTAGCATTTGCTCTGGTTGTGGCGTCCTCGACACGAGGGAGAGAGGACGCCAATTTACAGAATGTTTTAGAGGACATCTCTGTGACGCCCTCACTAAAAAAAAGTACCCAATACCCTGAGGACGAACACTTTCATTCCCCCTTGTAGTACATAAAGAGCATGCAAGTCATGGCCCTCTTCCACCGCCAAGTTCTAGCTGCCTGGTGCTTGGAGGAAGAAGGCATCATCTTCCGCCTTGGGGCTATCCAACCACACGGGATCAACTTGGATTTCACAAGTTTCCTCATTTTCCCTGTCCCCACCTCACACCAGATCAAACCTTCCAACATTGTACTGTACTCCTGAACTGTCGGAGCTGTCGATTTTTCGTCCCACTTATCTGCTCCACTCTCTTGTCAGATGTATCACCTTCACCCTCTCCTCAATCTGCCTTGGTTGTGAAAGAATCACCTCTGCCTTTTCAACTGGTTATCCAAATAGGCTGCTGGGTTTTCAGTCTCACCAAATTAATCCCCGCTCACGGCGTCGGGGTCGATCTGAAATGGGGAACATGCGAAGGGCCTCCCACACCCTTTCTCTTATTCGATCAAACCCGGCCCCATCATTAATCAGATTGCCACAACATTTCTCAGCTGGTTTCAGTCCGCCATCTCTCTTAATTCCTGAAGTCCCACCACCTGAGTTAGCAGTGCCTTCAAATCCCCCAAAGCCAACAACTGTCTTGTGGTTTCTGCTTCTAGGGCTCTTAACAGCTTTCTAACAACAATGTGTAAACTGGGTAACAGATTTGCCAGCCTTTCCAGATCCTGGGTTCCCCAAGGAATGTATTGCTGCTGTCTCCCCATTTCATAACAATGGCAAAAACATTCTCTGCGTGAGCTTGTTTCCCTCATTAAACTTGCTACATTTTGATTCGTCATCAGATTCCAATGCTAACCTCAATTGTATTTTCTCTCATCTCTCCTCTTGTGTTATTGTCTGCTCTGCTCCAGTTCCCCCATCACTCTCTGTCTGTCTCTGCACAACATTCCTGGAGTAACTTAGATGAGCGACATAGTCTCTTTGATCTCTTAAAATGTGTAACGTTTGAATTTCACCTCACCATCTTTCTGTTACCAGTTGTTAAGCTTCTAATTCTGTTTTCCTCCTCGCCTGTCCTGCTTCTCATGTTGTTTTTGACACATTCTGCTGTCAGGCAACTACATTCCAATACAATTCCCCCTCTATCTCTACTGTTCCCCTTATTACAACAGAGTGTATGATATTCTCTACACCCGAATGTAGGGGGTAATCCAGGATTGAAATCCACGTTTAATAAGTGTTTTCCCTTGCTGGACCTCATATCCAAAGGCGATTTTTTTTCTGGTCTAAACACGTGGCGATTTTCCCATCTAACGTTATTTGTTGCCAAAAGCTGCTCGTTCAGTATTCTCACACCGTCACTCTCACCTCCCGGTCGGAACTGGACCCAGAAAGAATTTCCCCAGTCCTCCCCTCCAATTCCTAGCAGCCTTACAATTTTTAACAGCTATTCCCACTTCCAAATTCTCTTTTTCGTTCATTTATCGTTTGGTCTGTAATTGTTCATTAACGTTTCTATGTGATCTCACGTATTTAAAAGAACAAAGAAAATTTACAGCCCAGGAACAGGCCCTTCGGTCCTCCAAGCCTGAGCCATTCGAAATGTCTAAACCTGTCAGTCAATTCCTAAGCATTTCTATCCCTCTGATCCCCACCTACTCATGCATCTGTCCAGACGCATCTTAAATTAATCTAGCGTGCCTAACTCTACCGCATTTGCTGGCAATGGATTCCAGACGCCCTCCACCCTCTGTGCAAAGCACATGCCGCGTGTATTCCCCTTAAACTTTCCATCTCGCACCTTGAAAAAAAGACCTCTCATTATTGAATCCTTCGCCCTGGGAAAACGCTTGTCTCTATCCACCCTCTCTATACCCTTCCTGATTTTATAAAGCTCAATTCGGTCCTCCCTCAATCTCCTTTTTTTTCAAGTGAAAAAAACCTAACCTACTCAATTTCTCTTCATAGCTAGCACCTTCCATACCAGGCAACATCTTCGTAAACCACCTCTGCACACTCTACAAAGAGTCGACATCCTTTTGGTCATGTTGTGACCAGAACAGCACACAGCATTCTAAATGCGGCCGAACCAATATCTTGTACATTTTTAACACGATTTGCCAGCTCCTATACTCAATACCCAGTCCAATGAAGGCAAGCATACCATATGCCTGCTTGACCACAAAAGTACACTCTTTCGGTCATTTAGTTAAACAAAAATCCTTCGTTCTTCTTTTCCATTTTTCAGAAATGCTTAAAAAATCATGTCGTTCTACTGGAAATTTCTTACTCGTTATTTCAACTGCAGTCTTTTATGGCGGGTTGAATATATTTACGTCGAGATAATCTGTTACCTCTGGCCTCACAGTTCATTCCCCCCCACCACGCCATGTAAGTCCAGTCGTGCCTCTTATAAATATTCCCTATGTCTACAACTTGTAATCCTCTCTTAACAATCTAACGGTTTCTAAACTTCCTTAGTTTCAACTAAATGAAAAAAAAACGATGTAGAACATACAACATCGAACAATACAGCTCAGAACAGGCCCTTCGGTCCACGATGTTGCGCTGAACATTTGTCCTAGCTTGAGCACCTGTCCATGTACCTATCCAATTGCCGCTTAAAGGTCGCCAATGAATTTGACTCTGCCACTCCCACAGGCAGCATATTCCATGCCCCCAACATTCTCTGGGTAAAGAACCTATCCTTGGCATCCCCCCATACCTTCCACACTTCACCTTAAATTTATGTCCTCTTGTAACACTCTGTTGTACCCGGGGAAAAAAGTCTCTGACTGTTACTCAATCTAGTCCCCTGATCATCTTATAAACCTCTATCAAGTCACTCCTCATCCTTCGCCGTTTCAATGAGAAAAGGCCTGGCACTCTCAACCTATCGTTCAACGACCTATTCTCCATTCCAGACAACATCCTGGTAAATCTCTTCTGCACCCGCTCCAAAGCGTCCACATCTTTCCTAAAGTAAGGGGACCAGAACTGCACACAGCACTCCAAATGTGGCCTTACCATGGTCCTGTACAGCTGCAACATCACCTCACGACTCTTGAATTCAATCCCTCTGCTAAAGAACGCTAATACACCATAGGCCTTCTTACAAGCTCTGTCCACCGGAATGGCAAAATTCAAAGAGCTATGAACATAGACCTCAATATCCCTGTGCTCCTCCACCTCACTAAGAACCCTATCGTTGACCCTGCATTCTGCATTTTTATTTGTCCTTCCAAAATGGACAATCTTACACTTGACTCATATCTAAGTCCCTTTGCAGACGCAAACAGCCCTCCTCACTATCCACAACTCCTTCAATGTTCGTATCGTCTGCAAATTTACTGGTAAAAAATGAGGTCTGCAGATGCTGGAGATCACAGCTGAAAATGTGTTGCTAGTTAAAGCACAGCAGGCCAGGCAGCATCTCAGGAATAGAGAATTCGACGTTTCGAGCATAAGCCCTTCATCAGGAATGATCATTCCTGATGAAGGGCTTATGCTCGAAACGTCGAATTCTCTATTCCTGAGATGCTGCCTTGCCTGCTGTGCTTTAACCAGCAACACATTTTCAGCAGCAAATTTACTGGCCCATTCTTTGACTCCCTCTTGCAAATTATTAACAAAAATTACAAACAGCAGAGGACCCAGAACTGATCCCTGCGGAACTCCACTTGTTGCTGGGCGCAAGGATGAATATTTACCATCTTCCACCACTCTCTAACTTCGAACAGTTAGCCAGTTCTCTGTCCAACTGGCCAAATTACCCACGATTGCATGCCTTATGTGAGGAACCTTATCAAATGTCTTATTAAAATCCAAGTACACTACATCCACTGCTCTACCCTCATCCACATGCATGGTCACCTCCACAAAGTGTTCAATCAGATTTGTAAGGCAAGACCTGCACCCATCAAATCCGTGCTGGTTTTCCCTAATCAAGCAGTGTCTTTCCAGATACCCTCAGTACCCTTTCCATTACTTTGCCTACCACCGAAGTAAGACTAACTGGCCTGTAGTTCTGGTGTTTATCCCCATTCCCTTTTTTGAACAGGGGCACAACATTCGCCACTTTCCAGTCCCCTGATACCGCCTCCGTGGACAGTGAAGACGAAAAGATCATTGCCAACTGCTCTGCAATTTCCTCTCTTGCTTTCCACATAATCCCAGGATATATCCCGACAGGCCTGGGGGCTTGTCGATCCTCAAGTTTTTCAAAATGCCCAACTCATCTTCCTTCCTAACACGTATCTCCTCGAGATTCCCGGTCCGTTTCTTATTCTCCTCTTCAGCAATACATACCCTCTCATTTGTAAATACTGAAGAAAAGTACTCATTCAAGACCTCTCTTATCTCTTCTGACTCAATACACAGTCTCCCACTGCTGTCATTGATCGGACCTACACTCGTTCTCGTCATTCTCATGTTTCTCACATATACATAAAAGGTCTTGGGGTTACCCTTGATCCTACTCGCCAAATATTTCTCATGCCCTTTCAAAGCTCTCCTAATCCCTTTCTTCAGCTCCCTCCTGGCTATCTTGCATCCTTCCAACACTCTGTCTGAACCTTGTTTCCTCAACCTTATGTAAGCCTCCTTCTTCCTCTTTACTCGACATTCAACCTCCCTTGTCAACCAAGGTTCCCTCAAAAGACCATACCTTTCCTGCCTGACAGGTACGTACATATCAAGGACACGTTGTATCTGTTTCTTGAAAAAGTTTCACATTTCAACGACATCCTCTCCTGACAGCCAATGCTCCCAACTTATGCCCCTCAGATCCTGTCTCGAAGCATCGTATTTACCCTTCCCCCAACTGTAAAACCTACACTGTTGCACGCACTTATCTCTCTCAATAACCAACGTGAAAGTGACAGAATTGTGGTCACCCTCACCAAAATGCTCACCCACTAACAAGCCCATCACTTGTCCCGGTTCGTTACCAATTATCAAATCCAATATGGCCTCCACTCTGGTCGGACAATCTACATAGTGAGTTGGAAAGACTTCTGGACACACTGTACAAACACCACCCCGTCCAATCTACTTGATCTAAAGAGCTTCCAATCAATAGTTGGGAAGTTGAAATCGCCCATGACTACAACCCTGTGGCTTTTGCACCTTTTCAAAATCTGTTTTCCATTCTGTTTCTCCACATTTCTCCTGGGGGGCCTATAGTAAACACCCAACAAGGTGACTGCACCTTTCCTATTTCTGACTTCAGCCCATACTACCTCCAAAGGCAGATCGAACTGCCTTTCTGCCGTCTTTGTACCATTTCTAATTAGCAACGCCACACTCCCTCCTTTTTTACCACCATCCCTAATCTTACTGTATTCTCGTTTGTTCTGCCGAAACCATTCTAAAAATGCTTCTGCAGAATACACTAATCACTGATGGTTCCATGAAAAAAACACTGTTAAAAAAACAAAAGTTCTTACAGTGCAAAATAAAATTAAAACGCCCCAACATCTCGAGCTCGGGGCACAAAATGCAAACATTTAACTACCAACAAGCAATTATGCATACAAACCAGGTCAGAATGATTAAACTATAGAGTTTCTCTTTCACACGAAGACACACACAACCACTTTCTGAATTCCAGACCTTCTCTCTCACACCCAAAGACAAACAGGGACTTACTAACACCACGTGGAAATTTGTCTGAATCTCTTTATTCAATGCCACTCACGCCTGCACATTTTTCCTCTACAATCCTCTGCGTCTCCTCTTACTTATTTTAACATACACCTTCAGGTTTCTTGGATTGGAGAGACCCACCAGGAACTTCCTTTGCACATCTACCTTCCCGAGAATCTCCTTTATTTGACAGAATATAGTCCAAACTGGCAGCAATGGTACCCCTTAGAGAGGTGTGAGTGGGGTGGCAAACCTTTTATTCTGTCTATATCAGGACAGCTCTCGGTTCAACTCGGAAGTACCCTGCAGCTGCATACACTTTTCACACGAAAATGTCTCTTCCCATTCCTCTTACCGCCGCCAACTTCGTTGTGGAAGAATCACGCAATGCTCAATAAAAAAAAACAAAAAAGCTGAATTTCCTTCACGAGTGTAAAGTTATTCTTGCAAAGCTGTGGGAGCCAGCAAAATGTCTTCCCTAATATCCCACAAGCTGTCTGTTCTCCTCCAGTTTGACAATTTGTTGGTCCCGTGTTTATTGGATAATATTAGTATAGCAAATTGTGCTGGCTTGCTTTGTGTTCTTATATTAATCATCGTTTTAGCACTGGTTCTCTCCATTACATTTAATGTATCACATTGCTACACCATCATCTTCAGCACTGGCTCATCTCACGGTGATTTAACCAAGCTGTCACAATGCACGAACTTTACTGGAACCCTGTAAATGATCCCGGGCATATGTTGCAGCACTGCGGTAATTGCATAATTGCCAAAATAATCTTCATACTTATCGCAGTCCCAGCTACATTACCCCCTGCCACACCCAGCTCCAATTTTTCTATCAGTCTTCATTGGTACGCCCTCACTCCTGATGATGCTTTTATAATCGATAGATCGACTCTCCTGTTTCTCAGATGCTGTCTTAACGGCTGTGATTTTCCAGCACCACAATCTTCGAATGTGAACTCCAGCTATGCATTTCTCGCTTTCTTCATTTTCTATTTTTTCTTATACTGCCTTTACATGTAATGTTCCTGAATTTGCCCATTACTATTGTGCCGCGTTTTTGTTTCTTCATTAGTTCCATAAATCAACTTATCTTTTATGAAGTAACTTTTAACATCTTTGGCTTTAATTGAACTCCTTGTGCTATTGGATGTAATTCATTATTCAGACTGCTTTTCAAGGTAATTGGCATTCATGAAACATTTTCTTCGGGATAGCCATTCTATTACTATTTTATTGTGAGTTATTTTGCACATAATCAAATGGAAATTTGCAAAAACTGGGATTTTTCAATATCTTGCGGTATGCGTGACCGAACTCCAGCGTGTTAAACTTGTGTGTCCCATCACACGAAAGTAAAATGAAGTTGAATTCTTAATATCTACTTCCAATCCCTCCTTCCCAGTGATACTGTCTCGTTTCCTGGTGACAGTATCAAGTCTTTAGCATATGCAAACACCTGCCAGAGAAAGGAAATTAACATAAATGTTATGTCTGCATCGATTTATTTCAACATTACTAAAAGACTGGTAAAGATATGATGCTATTGTTCAAATCAACCCAGCTCAAAACATTTTGAGGACGTAATCACGATCCTTGATATTGTCTTATTGAGGCACATGCAACGCGAATATCACAGGAGTGATGCAACTGGTCAGACGATTCAGCTTTAAACAAAACAGAATCTATTTAAACACTATAAATGAAATGGGAACAGAAGAAAACAGAATTTAGAATAACTTGACCAATTTGATTCGTCAACCGACTGCATCATACCTGACCAAAGTTGTTCCCATTCCTGGAAAACTTCATATACACATCCCTTGTCCAAAGGCAAATTTAAGCACCAGTTCATCTCGGCAGGTGAATTTTCGGAGCCAAACTTCAGGGAAGTTCTTTCCTGAAGCGTATAACTGGTTCAATAGGCCCCCAACAGATTTCGATTGCTTGTTAAAACAAACAAAACGAGAAAGAAAAGTGAACTAGAAGAACTGCCATTGGTCAAAGTAACCCTACTCAGACAACTCTCCACCTCTGGGTTTATGACTCTTCTAGAAAGAAAAGCCAAGGATATTATGGTTCTGTTAAAGGGGCAGCATTGTCACAATGGTCAGATCAGATGAAAGAAAATGTGTTTCCACATCTGAGACAATATAAGTAGAGTATGTAGGTGTGGTTGTTTTGGGTTGATGTACATTATGGAAATGTTAGAATACATTGTAAATAATGACTTAGTTGGACACTTACTGTGATGAAACCTTCAATTGAATTTTATTCTGCTCGTTCTCTTATTGAGTCACAGAGTTGTACACTCAGTTATAACACAAACTAAACTGGACCTACCTACTTGCATTTGAGCCTTGCAAATACGTCTTACTCATGCATTTATCTAAATGTATTTTAAATGTTATAACTGTACCCGCATCCATCACTTCCTCTGGAAATTCATTCCACAGAGGAATATCCTCCGCTTAAAAAATGTCACTCATGTCCTTTATAATTATAATAAATCTTTCGCCACTCACCTTAAAAAATATACTCCTTCGTTTTGAAATGCAACAAACTCGGGCTCGAGACCTGCAATTGACCTTAACATTAACTGACATGATTTGAAAAAACTCTACAAGGTTTAGATTATTTACAGTGTGGAAACAGGCACTTCTGCCCAACAAGTACACGCCAACTCGCCGAAGCTCAACCCACCCTGACCCATTCCCCTACATTTACCCCTTCACCTAACACTACCGGGCAAATTAGCATGGCCAATTCACCTAACCTGCACATTTTTGGATTGTGGGAGGAAACCGGAGCACCCGGAGGAAACCCACGCAGACACGGGGAGAAAGTGCAAACTCCACACAGAGAGTCACCTGAGGCGGGAATTGTTCCCGTGTCTCTGGCGCTGTGAGGCAGCACTGTGCCACCGTGCCTCCCACAATAATCTCCATCGCTCTCAACGGCAAGGTACGTGTTGCGAGCAATGTGTTTTTTTGTTATATTAACACCAAATTTTAGCAGTGAGATGGCGCCATCTGCAGAAGTGAAAAACGTTTTCAGTGGTCCGAAGAGCATCAGAGGGCATTTATCAGCCTGTAATTTTTGTTAAACCGCCCATGCGATAGCAACCCCAATTGCACAAAGCCATTCGAAGTTCCTTTTAATGTGAGGGATGCGTGTGTTTGTACCGATATTTTGATAGAAGCAAACGAGAGTATCGATAGATTTATTAATACTTTTTCCCAGTAAATTAAGTGTTCATTAGGAGAAATATTCCTGTGTTGTGAAAGAGACCAAGTGTTCGTTTTGGCGTCACAACATTTCAACAGTTATATTCCCGGAAATTTCTCCGAGACGATTGCGTGCTCTGATGATACTCCCTTCATATTATTGGAATGGTTTAAAGATGCAAATATCAAATTATTTACAAATGTTTAATTGTTACACTCATTCCACATTTACACGTGGCGGCTCGTAAGAATGTGATCAGCAACGTTTTGTCAATTGTTTGATGAAGGAGGAAGGAGTTTTTTGTTGCTGGAAGTGATGGATTGAAAATAACTGCATTATTTAATATTTCCAATGTTTACATGTATAGAGTTAATGCATTCTAAAGTACAAATGGGATGAGGCTAAGGACATTGAAAATGAAGACATATTTATGTAATGATTGTTCACTTTCCAAGGGTGAGTTGTGACGAGACTATACTCTTAAAGAAAGGTTCTCTTTTCTGCTTTTCCTCAGAAGGAGTGTATGCCACAACGGTGTCAGAAAGTGTCCTTCAGCAAGGTACTTGGTAAATGTATTTTGATTTCTCTCCCTGACTGTGTTTGTCCTCGAGGAAAATTAGTTATGACTGATGGAGTCAAGACTCACACAGACCTGGAAAGGCTTTAAGTTTTGCTTTGTGTTAGTGAGATGGTTTCTGCTCGCCACTGAGCTAAACGCGTGTGCTTTCTGCTGCTTGAGTGAATTCCCGGACAGCGAGGCTTCCTCTTAAAGTCAATTGCGTAAGATTGTGCCTGTCTTCTGGACAGGACAGTGCATGAGAACCGTTACGTTTTTGCTGCTATGCATTTTTGACAAAGCGTATATTTTTCCTATGCAGCCTATATTTGAATATTAATATTTTTGGTTTATTAATGCATTATTTTGTTGAGCATTTCAATAGAGCTCAGGCTTGGGTAATTATTCTTTTAGCTTGTACTTTAACCGTGTTATCAGTAAAACCTTGTGATGGAAAAAATTGAATCTTATCTGGAGCTGAGAAACGTAGACTTGCATTTAAAGAAATATGTATGTCATGGTTTAGGCTCTCTCCTCACAATACTTTGGGAGGGCAATTTGATATCTATCTCTACCAACACTTTGGAAATAAGCAGATTCAAAATGGATTACAAAATGGAAATCATAGACAACAGAACATTTATGACAGTGGAAATATATTCATGTATTTCAACTGATTTTTCACGGGATAAATGATCAGGTCAGGCAAAGGATTCTCCATAGGCTTAAGGAGCATTGACATTCTGGCAGATATTAAAATGGATTAAGAAGTGTATTGATAAAACGAAGTTACTTGAAAGTTTAGGTTAGAATTCAAATGCTGTGCCTGTCCATGAAATAGAAGAATACTCATGTCTCTTGTTGAAACTGGGTACCATGCTGCGTCCAAACAAGTCATTCTGAACCGCATATTTCATAATTCCAGCCTTCGAATGTTTAGTGATTTCCATCGATACGAACTGGTTCTAACTTCGTTGTCTTTACACTGCCTGTGCTGGAAAATAATCTGTGCTGCTGAAACTCTCAAATATGCCACTGTGACGAATTGAACGGAATATTCCAGTGCTAACCTCGTTCGGTTTCTGTCTGCCATAACATAATGCTTTTTCGAAACTCTGCTGCCTTTACTCGACCTCACATGGAGACTAACGCTTGTGAACCCTGTGTCACAAAGCTGGTCGTTTCTTTCTGAGAGTTGTTCCTTTTCTCAAGATACTGTGTCCTGGGTTTTTTGACAGGGTTCGTGAATCATTCAGGATCCGAATCGACTGGTTTGGTACAGAGGTGAACTGCCTTTTTGTGTATATGTTAGCAGATGAGGCTTTTGATCAAAGTTTATGCGTTAGAAGTGACGTGTGTGATCAAAAGGGAGTGTTCAGTCCTGGAAATTGGACTCCTGGTTGAGTCAGTTCAGCAATGGGGCTGTGTCGAAACAGGCTGCTGAACACTGTTTCTTTCTGCCTTTCTAACTATGACCTGCAACCTTTGTTTCATTTTTTGTTTTGTGTTTAATGGTTTGGTTTATTGGGATTTTCATGCAGATTGGGAACAACATTGTTAATTCTAGTTTGTATAGATTGAATTCTGTAGGTGTTCTTTATCCTGTTCTGTGTGTTTCGTTCGTAATTTCTTGAATACATTTTCATCTATTTAAAACCTGGTTGTCGACATATCTGACTTATTTCGGGCATGTTTAACTGCAGACTTACCAAAACAAACTGCAAAGTTATGGTCTGGGCTGCTTACTTAGACTGTTTCTCGTGGTCTGTCTTAGTCCATACCAGATTGAGGCTGTTTGCGGGATTTTAAACAGCGAGTGGTTGGTGTTAGTGCATTTATTTCGAATGTTGGTTTGGTTGAAATGACAAAGCTTGGGTTAGCAATGGCTGTTCCTGTGACCAAACGTTTTCAGGAAGTGTACGATGCGAACGTAGTAGCTTTGCAAAAAGTGAATAAGACCAGCCTGCTGTAATTGTCAGGCAAGCTGGGGTTGGTGCTGCCTCCTTATCTGAGGAAATGAGAGATAATTATAACAGTAGCTCAACATTTAAACTTTCTGGAAACTCCATCAGGATACATAGAAATGGCAAAAATTCAATTGGAAATAAAGTAGCTTGGGTTGGAGGCGAGAGATAAAAACAAATGGGAAGCAGAATTGAAACAGTTAGAGTAACGAACAAAAATCAGAAGAGTGAGAAAACAGAGCAGCAGGAGAGAGAGAGAGAAAAAGAGAGAGCATTTAACTTCAGAAATTGACATTTAAAAAGGAAAGTCAGCTGAAAAGGCTGGAGATAAAGGCTGAAGGTAACTTCAGAGAGCAAGTAATGCGTACTCGTGTGGCAGGGCAGAGACTTAAAATGACAAGTTTAGCAGCTGAATTGGCGATTGATGTTGAGTTGGTCCAGAAAACACGGTTTGCTGTCGATAATCAATTTCATTCTGAGGGATACGAACAGGAGCAAAGAGAAATCCTCACGTGGAAAGCTAAATGTAGATCGCAATGAAGTCTATAAAAATAGCTGACCACAGGGTAAAATGGAAACCCTTGAGAGGGAGAAAGAAGTTAAAAATCTCCGGTGCTTTCATTGTAATAAATGTAGACCGCATAAAATAACAACGTTCGTCTATTATGAGAAAGCCAGATGTAGGAAAATAGGAGGTGTGTGGAAGTGCTGTTGGCATTCTAACATACAGCCCAATGCAAGTGAGAATGCTGAATCAAAGGCTAATTCAGGTGGAATTGCCAGATCTGCTTACGAAAAGATGCATGCATTCGGCAAGTTTATTTTCATAGGCCTGGGGCTGTAGATAAAGAGGTTACAATATTAAGGGATACACGATCCTCTCAGTCCTTGATGCTGAAGGATGAGGAGCTATGTATTCATGTATTACCAGAAAGGGTAGTGGTAAGAGGAATACAATATTAGAGAAAAATGCTCAATTATGTGAAGTGCGGCTAGTGTGTCCAGAGAATGAGGAATTTGTGGTCAGACTACTGGACAAAGTCGCAGCTCCAGGAATACAATTTGTCTTGCGTAGTCGTTCTGCCTACCCCAGTTGAAAAGCCAGTGGAGATTCAAACAGATGAAGGACTGCAGAACTCGTATTTGGAAATTTTCCCAGATTACGTGTCTTATCGAGGTCACTGGGCACAAGCTGAAGCTGGAAAGATAAAAGGCACAGACAACGAACTTTATCCGTGGCTTTTTTGATCAGATAAGTAGGAAAGAGCAGTAGCAAATAGCTAAATGCGCAAGTATCTTCGTCTCTGCTCATCTTAATGAGATAAAGCAGAAAGATGAGAACTTAAGATTGTTTAAAGGTTAATCGACAGATATGCACAAAGAAGGAGAGTTAATGCATCCGTGTGTGGTATTACTTAACAAATTATAATCTTCCTGTGGAAATGGACAACATCATACATTCAAGCAGTCGAGAAACGGGCAGAAATTCATCATAGTGTTTTGCCAGTCTGCTATACAAAAGGAGGTGCTGCGAGTAGCGTATGCGCGACCACTGCGAAGGTCCTTTAGGGGTGAGGGAAACAA
The DNA here is from genome assembly GCF_020745735.1 of Hemiscyllium ocellatum. NCBI lineage: Eukaryota > Metazoa > Chordata > Chondrichthyes > Orectolobiformes > Hemiscylliidae > Hemiscyllium > Hemiscyllium ocellatum. The sequence continues at coordinate 890,523 of NW_026867605.1, forward strand.
AGATTTTTGACTGGCCAAACTACACAAGGATGTCATTAAATTTTTCCAGACATTTCACACATGTCAACTAATCGGAAAATCACTGGCAATAATAGAACCTGCTTTTTGAATGCCTATTTCAGCATTAAGGGAATCTTTTACAAGAGTCTTGACTGATTACATAGGCGACCTATCTCAAAATAAAAGTGGGAATAAGTATTTATCAACAATAATGGATGTATAGACTGGATATCCGGAGACAATCCCATTGTGCAACATCACAGCTAAAAGGGTTGTGCAAGGATTAATTACATCTTTTCACGAGATACATACTCGGATAGAGATCCGGTCAGATCAATGGTCAAACTTCACATCCAAGTTATTCAAGGAGGTTGTGAATGAAGCAATTCAAATCTGCTGTGTACCATCCAGAACTGTATGTAGCGCTAGGGAGAGTTGAGGGATTATGGTCAGAGTTAACCAGACGATTGAGATAAGGGTGTACGGTTTTTGATTATCTTTAATCATAGATGTACGAAATGAATCGACTAAGTTCAGTCCACTTGTATTAATGTTTGGGCATGAAGTGACAGGACCGTTTCAACTGATTAAGGAGAAATTCATAAATCAGAATTCAGAGACCATGCATTTGGATTACCTGTCAAATTTTAGAGAACGATTAAATAGTGCTGCGAGGATTCGGTTAGACAGCATCAAAAGACATCGCAACATACAATAAATAGCAAGGGGATATCAAATTAAAAATTCGAAATTTTTCCATTCCAGATACGGTATTGGTGTTATTTCCAGTATTAAGTGAAATTTAAATGCAAGGTTTAGCGGATCTGATCAAATCGAAAAGAAATCTTGTAAGTGAACTAATTGATAAAGATTGCATACAGGAGGGTATCTCAGACTGTGCCATGTGTGAATATGCTCAGAAAGTATTTTGACGGGTGGTAAGCAAGAGGAGAAGTTATTAATGATTACAGCACAGAAAGAAGAATGAAAGTTCAGAGGATTCTGAATCAGAAGTTCTTCAAATCAAATTGGCAATGAGGAAGTCGTCAAAAAATTGAATCTCGCATTGAGTAACCAATCACAACACAATAGAAATAACCTGAAAGTCTTATCACATGGTAAGATAGGCGCAAATAAACAGGGACCTACGAACGTAATTGAACATTATGTAGAGATAGGAGATGGTGTTCAGATTAAACACCATCCTTGTGGGCACAATTCTTTAAAGTTGGCGCAGGTTTAAATGGAGAGAGAACACACGCGCCAAGATTCCAATAATCGAAGTGATTTAGAATGACTGGAGCTCTCACATAGTTATGGTGCCCAAATCCAGATGTTACGAAACGGTTATCTGTGTTCTATTGCAAAGGAAACGCCGTTACAAAAGCTTTTGTAAATCCAATTCCACGGTCGGAGGACTGTGTCGAAAAAAAAGCGGCAAGCAACTTACATTTCGAATTTGGTCAAGACAAAGGTTACTGGCAGGTACGTGTCAGACAGAGAAAAGGCAATTTTGTATTTCTTAACGCCAAATGCACTGTATCAGTTTAAGGTGATGGCACTTGATATGAAAATCGCTCCAGCCTGTTTCCGGATACTGATTAATAAAGCCATTGCTGGATTACTCAACTGTGTTGTAGGTATTGATGATTTGACGATTTTTAGTCACTCATGGAAGGAACATTTACAGCATCTGGTGGTAAACTTATCTAAAAGTGAACTTGCTGAGCCCAAGTTACCTTCCTGGCCACGTTACTGCACACGGATAAATGGTTCGACGGAATGCATAAACGAAATTCATTGGGGATGTCCCACACTGTCGACGAAAAAAAACACTACGATGGTTCTGGGATTGAATGGATTTTTAATTCCGTTTCTGCCGAATTTTAGCAGCTTGGCTGCTCCCCTAACCAGATTGTTAAAAATGGGCAAGAAGATTCATATTCAGCAGATTGTCAAAAGGTATTTGACAGCCTAAAACCTGTCTTCATCGCTGCCTCGGTATTGGGCACACTGGATTACACGAAGCCTTTCATGGTGGCTATCGATGCCACTGCTGTGGGTGTGGGTGCGCCGCTTCTGTGGAAGGATGTGGAGGGAATAGAAAGACCCATCGGGTATTTTTCCAGGAAGATGAAAGTCCATCAACAGAAATGTTCAATGATGGAGAAAGAGACTTTTAGCTTGCTGTTGCCATTACAGCATTTTAGTATTTGTACTAACACCAACGCACTCAATCAATCACATACACTGAACAGAACCCATTGATATTTGTCGAGAAATTCAAGTAGAAAAATTTCCAGCCGATTTGAATTGAGCTTGTTGTTTACAATTCATTTTGACAATTGTACATGTTGCATGGTGCGAACACGAGATTGCCAGATGTTGTCGAGACTCGAATGAGGTAGAGATGTGTTTGGTTTCTGGTTTTCCTGGCCTGAGTTCCGATTTGGTTGTGCATGTTTCCATATGCACAGTTATTATAATGTGGATGCGTGTTTTCGACTACTAAGCCGTTTTTGTTAAAGGCTTTTGAAAACAAAGCTATCTTTTGATATTGGCAGTCCATTTTTCAAGGGCGAAGGTGTCACAAAGCTAATCCTTTTTACCCCTAATGGCTGTTCCTTTTTCAAGGATCCTGCCTTCTGCATTTTCTTTTAAATTTCAGAGGTTTCACAAACTCTGCAAGCTCTGAATCGACGAGACTTTAGGCCAAAGCTTATGTTTTAGAAGAGGCCAGCACAATAAAAGGGGAGTGTCAGTCTCAAAAACTGGGGTGTTTCAGTCAGCTAGCGGTGTATCTTTGTGGAACCATGCTCCTACACTCTCTCTCGTTCAGCTCTTCAAACGTCGACCTCTGAGCTCTTGTTTCATTTTTGCTCTGTCTTTCATATTTTTGTTTATTGCGACTTTTGTGCATATTCGGCTCAGGATAGAACATAGAACATAGAAGGATACAGCGCAGTACAGGCCCTTCGGCCCTCGATGTTGCGCCGACCGAATCCTACCTAACCTATACTAGCCCAATAACTTCCAAATGCCTATCCAATGCCCGCTTAAATGACCATAAAGAAGGAGAGTTCACCACTGATACGGGCAGGGCATTCCATGAACTCACAACCCGCTGTGTGAAGAATCTACCCCTAACATCTGTCCTATACCTACCACCCCTTAATTTAAAGCTATGTCCCCTAGTAACACCTGACTCCATTAGCGGTAAAAGGTTCTTAGTATCTACCCTATCTAAACCCCTAATCATCTTATACACTTCTATCAGATCTCCCCTAAACCTTCTCTTCTCCAATGAGAACAGCCCCAAGTGCCTCAGCCTTTCCTCATAAGATTTTCCTACCATTCCAGGCAACATCCTGGTAAACCTCCTCTGCACTCGTTCTCAAGCTTCCACATCCTTCCTATAGTATGGCGACCAAAACTGCACACAATACTCCAGATGAGGCCGCACCAGAGTCTTATACAACTGCAACATGACCTCAGGACTCCGGAACTCAATTCCTCTGCCAATAAAGCCCAGTACACCATATGCCTTCCTCACAGCACTATTTACCTGGGTGGCAACTTTCAGAGATCTGTGTACATGGACACCAAGATCCCTCTGCTCATCCACACTACCAAGTAGCCTACCATTAGCCCAGTAATCCATCATCTTGTTATTCCTACCAAAGTGAACGACTTCGCACTTAGCTACATTGAATTCCATTTGCCACATTTCCGCCCAGCTCTGCAACTTATCTATATCCCGCTGTAACCTACCACTTCCTTCCTCACTATCCACAACTCCACCGACTTTTGTGTCATCCGCAAACTTGCTTACCCAGCTTTCAAGTCCTTCCTCTAGATCATTTATAAAGATAACAAAAAGCAATGGTCCCAAAACAGATCCTTGTGGTACACCGCTAGTAACTGCGCTCCAAGATGAACATAATCCATCAACTACTACCCTCTGTCTCCTTCCAGCCAGCCAATTCCTAATCCAAACCTCTAATGTATCCTCAATGCCATACCTCCGAAGTTTTAGCATTAGCCTACCATGGGGAACCTTATCGAACGCCTTACTAAAATCCATATACACAACATCTACTGCTTTACCCTCATCCACTTCCTTGGTCACCTTCTCAAAGAACTCAATAAGGTTTGTGAGGCACGACCTGCCCTTCACAAAACCATGCTGGCTATCCCTGATCACGTTATTCCTACCCAGATGTTCATAAATCTTATCCCTTACCATTCTCTCTAAGACTTTGCCCACCACTGAAGTCAGACTCACTGGCTATAGTTGCTAGGGCTATCCCTACTCCCTTTCTTGAACAATGGGACCACATTCGCTATCCTCCAGTCCTCTGGTACTATTCCTGTTGACAACGACGACATAAAAATCCAGGCCAATGGCTCTGCTATCTCCTCCCTAGCTTCCCATAGGATCCTGGGGTAAATGCCATCAGGCCCAGGAGACTTATCTATATTCATCCTTTCCAATATTCCCAAAACCTCTTCCCTGCATATTTCCAGGGCATCCATTCTAATTATTTGTGATTCCATATTCACATCAGCAACAGTGTCCTGTTCCTGAGTGAATACTGAGGAAAAGTACTGATTTAATGTCTCTCCAATCTCCTCCGCCTCCACACACAACTTCCCACTACTATCCTTGACTGGACCGATACCTACCCTAGTCATCCTTTTATTCTTGACATACCTATAGAAAGCCTTTGGGTTTTCCCTAATCCTACCAGCTAAAGACTTTTCATGTCCCCTTCTCGCTTCTAATTAAGTCTAGATTGGATAGGGTGAATTCTGTAGTTTTTCTTTACTGTGTTCTTTGTGTCTCATTCCGTAATTTTGAGAATAAATTGTTGTCTGTTTTAAAACCTGGTAGTCAACACAGCTGACTTACTCGAGAGTTTTGCGCTACACTTACCGAATCAAATTGGAAAGTTATACTCTGGGCTACTTGTGTAAGAATATGCTTTGAGTGGTTTGGCCTATTATGGAAGTTATTCTGACAGTTATGTAGTTAACCTTGTGTTGCAATGCACACCCGAGATCATAATACAGGGCTACAGTAACAGATAAAGGTTGTGCACTGTGATCAGCTAGATGAGACAATGCTGAAGATAATGGTGGGGTAATGTGATAGGTTAAGTGTAATGTAGAGAGTCAGTGTGGCAAACGATGATCAGTGTAGTTAGAGAAAGCAAGCTAGCACAATTTGTTATGCTGATATTATCTGATAAACACAGGAAAAATAACTGCATAAACCGCAGAAGACCAAAAAGATTGTTGGGAGTCATTGAAGACGGTTTTGATTTTGCAAGATTAAAGTTGGGCATGAAGGTTGGCCACACAAAAGAAAGGGTTAGCGTTTTGCTGCTGATCTGGGCTATATTCTGCCAATTCAGGGAGGTTCTTGGGAACGCAGCTGTGCCAAGAAAACTGCTGGTGGGTCTCTCTGATCCAAAGAACCAGAAGGTTGATGGTAATTAAAGTTTGAGCAGATACAAAGGAATCTTTTGGAAAACTGCGCAGGTGGTGAGTAGTATAAAATAAAGAGATTCAGTCAAAATACCACGTGATGTTCATGCGTTACTGTTTTTACAACTTCATGAGTCGTGCGGCAGGTTTTCCAGTCGCCTTCAGGTCTGTCCATGTTGTGTTCTGTGTGCCTGTGTCTGTGGGTGTGCGTCTCTGTGAGCATGTGTGCGTGTGTGTGTGTGTGTGTGTGTGTGTATTTATGAGAGAGAGAGAGAGAGAGAGAGAGAGAGTCTCTGCCTTGCAGAAACACTCTGTGTGTTTGTGTGTGTCAGAGAGAGAAGCTGTAGCTTGCAGAAAGTCATTGTGGGTGTCTCTGTGTGAGAGAGAGACAGAGACTCTACAGTTTAACCATTATGATCTTACATACATTCGCAATTGCTTGTTGACGTTAAAATGTTTGTGTTCGGGACTGATGGATTGGTAAGTGACGCTTGTGAGTTGTAGAGTTAGGGAATATATATAATAATTGGCCGGCGTGACCTGACTTGTATGACATAAGGGATTGAACTTTGTGATAATAGATAATAAATCAGCTGGACTGAAATATATGTCAGGATGCAGTTGGAACATTTATTAATAAATTTCCAGTCGGAAGACAAGAAAAAAAATGTGCAAGAAGGACAAATGACTTACTAACTAAATGGCGAAGATACCTTTGATATCAAAACGTGTGATGCAATGGAAGAGTTAATTGCAAATTACAGATGTACAGATAAATCGCAAAAAGTAATATTGAAGAGGGCAGAGGAGGTGGAACTTTTAAGGCAGTTTGGATTTTAAGGGAGGATTGAGAAAAAGAAAACTATTCAGGAACCAGTTACGACCAGGGAGGTACCGGAGAACAGTACGATCAACTTTTGGAAACAAGGACATTGAAAGAGAAAATCTCTCCGTGTTTAAAGCAGAACAAAGAGCCTTTCGTTGTGAAGGTTCAGAATGGGAATAAAATTATGAAACCTGGATTTCAATATTGGCATAACCTCCACTAACTCGGGTGAACAGAATATCATACTGTGCCCTGCAATAAGGGGGACAGTAGAAAGAGGGGGAAAGTGGATTGGGAAGTAACTGATCCAGAGCGGAATGTCTTCAAAATAAAATGAGAGGCAGGAGGGGTGAGGAAAGAAATCGAATTACAAACTTTGCAAGTGGAAAAAGAGAGACTGTGAGGTGGAATTCGGATGTTGCACATGTTCAGAGATAAAAGAGACTTTGAGGCATATCTAAACAATTCCAGGATTGTTGAGCAGAGACAGGCAGAGAGTGATGGTACAGGGAAGCAGAGCAGTCAGCAACGGAAGCAGGAAGATGAGCGGAAATACAAGTTAGGTTAGCATTGCAGTTTGATGAAGAAGCACAATGCACTAATTTTAATAAAGGCAAGAAGCTCCAAAAGGAGATTCTGCCATTGTTTATAAAAGCGGGAGACAGCCACAATACATTCCGTGCAGTCACTAGGATTTGGAAAAACTGAAAGATGTGTTGCTCAATTTATATGATGGGGTAGGGAATTGAATTAGAGACTTCGAAGGTGAAACCACGGCGCAGTTCTTGGCTGTGAGGTTTTACAGTGAGCACTGCAGCTACAGGTTGTGGGGCTCCCGAAATGAAGAGAGAAAACAAACTGAGCCCGCCTGAAGAACGTTGTGGGCATTCAAATGATTGATGGTGCTGGGTTTGATTGAGTAAAACAAAGGGTATGACAGGCGCTTAGACTGTGACCCACGTCAGATTGATCCCGATGCTTTGAGATAGGATCCATTGAGAGATACTGAAAACCCAGCAGGGTATTTGGAAAAAGTAGTTGAAAAAGTTGGAGGCTTGGATTAGAACAAAATGTGGAATGTGTCCAACTGTTTACCACAATGTTCTGTACCGCTACTGCCGAGGCAATGACCCTCAAGTCAAATCTAAGCTCGAGGAGATAGATGGTCAAACGTCCATGACCCGCCAATGATTCAGAGATCATGTAGTCTCTGTGATCCAAATATACAGGAAGGACAAGAAGAATTTGGATGATTAGCAAGATGAAGTACGACGACAGTTGACACAAATGCAGCTCGGGGAACCTAAAATGACTGAAACTGCGAACAGCAAGGTCATGTTGCCATTGAGTACTGTGTTGCTTGGCGCTAATGAAAAGGATAACATGCCTGACCAGGGAGAACCCTTTACTGCGACTTGCAAGGGCTGGTCAACCCCATGGCGATGATAAATTTTTTTGAAGGGATATTTCCACAGAAGGTGTACTAAGGGCGATACAAAAGTAACAGCCCAGACAGAACTTGGGAGTCCAAGAACAGGGACTACGAGGTGGGGCGGGGTGGGGGTGGGAGTGGAAACCATGATATGGCATGATGTCAGACTCAGAGATGATCATAAATAGAGGCTTTATCAAACAAGCCATTTTATAAGACATTACGCACATTGAACCTGGCCCACCTGGTCGCAGGGTGGAACAATGAGTCCAGAATATCCGGCTGTCACAGAATCCGTACAGGCCCAATGGGCCCAATTTTCAGCAGGGGTTGTACAAAGACAGGGAGGCCAAAAATATTGCATAGGTGACTTTGATAGAAACAATTTGGATGTGAGAATTACAGGTATATTTAGTAAGTTTGCTGTTAACAAAAAGTTGAGGTGTAAGTGGACAGCGAAGAAGGTTGACTCAGATTAATACAGCTTCGTGATCAGATGGACAAATGGGCTTAGACGTGGAAGACGGAGTTTAATTTAGATACATGAGAGGTGCTGGCTTCTGGGAAAGAACACTAGCAGAACTTATACACTTAATGGTAAGGTGCTAGGGATTGTTGCTGAAAAAACAGACCTTGGAGTGCAGGTTCATAGCTCCTTGAAAGTAAAGTCGCAGGTAGATAGGATAGCGAAGACGGCGTTTGGTTTGCTTGCCTTTATTGGTAAAAGTATTGAATTGGGAGGTCACGTTGCGGCTGTACAGGGCATTGGTTAGACGACTGTTGTAATATTGCGTGCCATTCTGGTTTTCATCCTTTCCGCAAAATGTTGTGAGCCTTTAAAAGTTTCAGAAAAGGTTTCAAGATATGTTGCCAGGGTTGGAAAATTTGAGCAATCGGAATAGGTTGAATGGCTCGGGCTGTTTTCCCTCGAAAATCAGAGGATGAGGGATGACCCAATAGACGTTTATAAAATCATGAGGCGAATGGATAGGATAAATAGACAACGTCTTTTCCCTGGGGTGGGGTGTCCAGAAATAAAGGATATAATATAAGGTGAGAGGGGAAAGATATAAAAAAAAATCTAAGAGG